>NW_025539593.1:0-12236 GCF_020615455.1 Coregonus clupeaformis | reverse complement strand
TATATCACAGTCTCACTGAAATCAGTGCTCTATATTGCATTTGCTGCAATTATAAATTATTTAGTGCTGCTATTTTGAAAAATCCTGGATTTCAGAACTGTCTATTCACACATCTGTGTTTGTAGGACCTGCTGCAGCTGCAGTACGAGGGAGTGGTGGTGATGAAGATGTTCGACAAGGCCAAAGTCAACGTCAACCTGCTCATCTTCCTCCTCAACAAGAAGTTCTTCAAGAAGTGAGGGGTTAAAGGATACTGCCAGACCACCCACCCCAAAACGGGGCCAAATGCTATTATTAACTCATACCTATACACATCTATTTTTGTACCAATGGATCGTTTTTGTTCATATCTGAGTAAATTGATCCAATCAGTTAATTTAGAATGATGATATTCAAACAGGAAATTCACAAAACATGGTCAGTAAGGATGAAGAGGGTTGCTCCTCTTAACAATTAATGAATTTGCTCAAGTGTGTACAAATGTGTTTTTGCATAGCCCAACTCCCTCTGAGACACCTGCAGAGAGTTGGGGTCAGAGCCAGCCAGGGGCAGACATTATTAACGACCTGGAGCAATTAGCGTTAAGGTCTTGCCCAATGGCATTAGACAGATGTTTACCTTGTCGGCTCCGGGATTTGATCCGGCGACCTTTCGGTTATACTGGCCCAACACCATTGTCTTACGTCAGATCGTGTCACTCCTACGCGACGCTGGTCCCTCAACCACAAATCAGTGCAGACGGCCGTCATGCTATCTGATGTGAGACAAAAGGCCCAACACCCTAACCTTGAGGTTACCTGCTGCCCAACTATTTGCCTTGAGAGATGTTGCTCCTCATTTTGCTTGTTGTGATGACGGATCTATAGTAATCTCACCCTCACCCAGATTTGTTTTGTTTTATCTACTTTAAGATATTAGAGCAGCTTTACTTTAATAAGGGATTTTAATCAAAAAGGATGTGCAACCGTATTTACATACAACATTTGTTTATCTCTAGTGGTGCTATCTGTGTACGAACGGCTTCATCTGTTATCATTTATTTAATCCACTGATGTTATACGACGACTGTATCCTAATCTTATTTTCAGCCGGCTGATTTCGCCACCTTTCTCCCTTTCAAAAACTCACTGAGCAACTTCTCATACATTATGGGGGGATTTGTGCTTAAATAGAAACGCTACAGTTTGCCACATAGCAGCCTACACAATCCTCTAGTATTTTGTGCACTACTTGAAATGGGCACAGGACTGCCGCTAAGCTGCATTTGCTCCCGACTCCTCATACATATGCTCTTAGGGGATTTGATGTTGTGCAGCTTAACGTTTCAAATGTCAATGTTTCATTGGCCTAGCAACAGGAACTGGTACTGTAACGTGCCTTGGGACTTCCTGTGATCATGGCTTATTGTCTCCCTGATGTGTAGGTTATGGACAGGGCTGGCCACATTGTAAGGAGTTTGTGTATTTGACCCTAAAGACTGATGAAACAGGGTATTGCAATGAAGGTGACTTCATTAGCTAGGCTTCTGTCAGCTGGAGCCTTGTGGTCCAACCTTTGACCCCTAACCTAAGAGGCTTGACCTTTTCTTTAGTCTGGGCTTGAAACTTGGTTCAAACTTATGTACATATTTTCTGTCATTTATTTGTATTTTCATCTGTCATTCTGCTACCCTGTTGTCAGTCTTCATTTGTTTTATTCTATCTCATTCTCTTTTCAACACTAACATGTTCAGGCCAGTCACAATTTCCACCATTTGGTTGCTAATTTGATGTGAACCAACATGACAATACAACTGTCCTTATTCTCTCCACATAGTGCTGTAGCTGTAAGGGAAATTGGTTAATCTAACCAGACAATAGACCAATTGCCTGAGAAATTGTTGTTCTAATGAATCTGACTATGCAATGGAAACCGTTAACACTCCTGTTTTTACTTTTATATTTAAATAAAAATGTAATTGTTCTTTCACAAGTTCTCTGTCAGTTTGTTTTACATACTTGATTACATTTCTAAAGATTAATCTATTTTCTTCACCTGTTATTCTTAATGGCAGTTTTTTTCTAATGCTTTATTATATCTTTGTAATGGCCATCAGACATTTTTATCCAAACCATCTCAGCAGATGCTTGCTTGCTCTGTGAGCTCCACAAACTGGTAAATAACAAAACCTACCATGGATATTCACCATGTACACTACATGACTACAGGGATGTAGCTCAGTTGGTAGAGCATGGCGTTTGCAACGCCAGGGTTGTGGGTTCGTTTCCCACGGGGGGCCAGTATGAAAAAATGTGTGCACTCACTAACTGTAAGTCGCTCTGGATAAGAGCGTCTGCTAAATGACTAAAATGTAAATGTAATGACCAAAAGTATGTGGACACCTGCTTGTCGAACATCTCATTCCAAAATCATGGGCATTAATATGGAGTTGGTCCCCCCTTTGCGGCTATAACAGCCTCCACTCTTCTGGGATGGCTTTCCACTAGATGATGGAACATTGCTGCGGGGACTTGCTTCCATTGAGCCAGGAGCATTAGTGAGGTCGGGCACTGATGTTGGGCGATTAGGACTGGCTCACAGTCGGCGTTCCAATTCATCCCAAAGGTGTTCGATGGGGTTGAGGTCAGGGCTCTGTGCAGGCTAGTCAAGTTCTTCCATACCGATCTCGACAAACCATTACTGAATGGACATCGCTTTGTGCACGGGGCATTTTCATGCTGAAACAGGAAAGGGCATTCCCCAAACTGTTGCCACAAAATTGGAAGCACAGAATCGTCTAGAATGTAATTGTATGCTGTAGCGTTAAGATTTCCCTTCACTGGAACTAAGGGGCCGAGCCCTAACCATGAAAAACAGCCCCAGACCATTATTCCTCCTCCACCAAACTTTACAGTTGGCACTATGCATTCGGACAGGTAGCGTTCTCCTGGCATCCGCCAAACCCAGATTCGTCCGTCAGACTGCCAGATGGTGAAGCTTGATTCATCACTCCAGAGAACGCGTTTCCACTACTCCAGAGTCCAATGGCGGCGAGTTTTACACCACAGCAGCCGACGCTTGGCATTGAGCATGGTGATCTTAGGCTTGTGTGCAACTGCTCGGCCATGGGAACCAATTTCATGAAGCTCCCGACGAACAGTTCTTATGCTGATGTTGCTTCCAGAGGCAGTTTGGAACTCGGTAGTGAGTTGCAACCGAGGACAGACGATTTTTACGCGCATCAGCACTCTGCAGTCCCCTTCTTTGAGCTTGTGAGGCCTACCACGTCACAGTTGTTGCTCCTAGACGTTTCCACTTCACAATAGTGGTCCTCTGTAGCTCAGCTGGTAGAGCACAGCGCTTGTAACGCCAAGGTAGTGGGTTCGATCCCCGGGACCACCCATACACAAAAATGTATGCACGCATGACTGTAAGTCGCTTTGGATAAAAGCGTCTGCTAAATGGCATATTATTAATAACAGCACTTACAGTTGACCGGGGCAGCTCTAGCAGGGCAGAAATTTGACGAACTGACTTGTTGGAAAGGTGGGATCCTATGACGGTGCCAGGTTGAAAGTCACTGAGCTCTTCAGTAAGGCCATTCTACTGTCAGTGTTTGTCTATGGAGATTGCATGGCTGTGTTAAGTGTTGATTACTCATGGCAATTAAATGACCTTTGCTTATTGTTAGACCGTGCATAATGCATGCTGAATGCTGGTCCTATACTGGTAGCCTACCACAGCTGTGAAATATGTTTAAATGACATAAGGTCCAAGTGATTGCATAAGAAATATCCTACAAAAACTTGACAAAATTGTCCCTTGACTAAAAATAGTATAAATGCATCAAAGTAGGCTACAATCAATCAATTCAACGTGATGTCTACACTAGAGTAACTGACAACATGAGAATATGTCACATTTACGATGGCATATAGCCTAAATATTGTGTTGTTGACAGGATGGGCATCTCGGTCAATTTCTCCTAGTTTCTCCCCTCCAGACAACAACATACACCTATGAGTAGAGGCGCGTCAGTGACACAAGCACAGTCCAATAATTTGTCTGTCTGGATACGGACAGAGAGCGTGAGAGCTTGTCGGGGCCCAATCAGCGCTTTTGTATTGCCTGCCAGTGCCGGGGACTGACTGGTTGTGAGGATTTACTGCAGCGCCCCAGGATCCCAAAACCAAATCCGAAGCGAGTGGAACCTGCTGGGTGAAGGCGAGTCAGGTGAGACCGAGGATTTAGCCGCGGCCTATCTAAACTGAAGTTTAACTAAAAACCTCAATGTCCGGATCATGGTTCTAGATGTGATAAGGTTCCAGACTTCAGTCCAACTGAAGTACTGTGACAATGTGAGATGAGTAGCGAAATAACGGTGACATAGTAGTTATATTGGGTTAATAGTGATGCGCTTTGCCGTTATTTTTAGTTCCAAAATGTAGGTAATAAAAGAGGTCTACCTAAAACAGCGGATACAAACGTTGATAATGTTTCAAGGTTCCACATTTGTTTACATTGTAGCAATACAGCGCGCGTGGATCATATTGATACATATAGAGTAGAAATATGTTTATTGTTTAATCTCGAGTCCCTTGAGGTTAACCTAGATTGGTTGGGGGAAAAATGCGTCTTCGTGGTGTGGTTATGAACAAAATGTTAATCTGAAACCGATGGTTGTAATTTGATTGTTGAAATATATTTATCAACGTTGCTACGATCGAGTTTCTGAATATGAAGGATATTTGTTGATCGAACTGGAGACAAATGGCATGAAGTGTTGTGCATATGTCATACAATAAAATGAATTCAAAATGCATCAGCCATTTACGTAAGTGAAGACGTGTTCACCCTCTCAACTTGTTTCCTAGCCCTATGCAAATGGCCACCATGGTTGGCGATGACAAGTGCTGTTGAAGGAATCAGTGAATGCCTGTAGTGGTACGAGGGGCAACCAGATGATCAGAGTTCTTATCAATTGACTTTAATGAAATTTTGTCTAGCTGGTGTCAACTTCGTTTTTTTCTTTGAGTTTTATGAACATTTCAGTGGCAGGTCAATGTATGTTTCAGTGACAAGTCAATTGATGTATTTTTGCATTAGAAATGTCACTTGTGAAAACCAATAGATAGGCAGATAATCTATTTTGTGTATGTAAGTGTTTATTTATTATCATTTTGTAATTGTTTTAAGTTATTCCAACTAGGGTTAGACTTTGACTTCACCTCTTTGGTTTTTGTGACCAACACAGAGGGACAATGTTTCACAGTCAGTGCCACTTTTTCCAGGAATCCAATAGTAAATCTTTTCCATCCTTGAGAACCACTTATTCAAACTATCATGGCATTTACTCATGGAGGCCAAACAGAGACCTTACCACTCCTATTCAGTTGCACTGAATTATACTAAGATATAACAAACTGTAACAAACAGATAAAAAGCCAAAATCTTTGATTTATGCCAAATTATGACAGTCATTTTCCTGATGATTTATTCCTATAAGAACTTGTCTAGTTGACCTTTGCAGGTGAGATGAAAGTTTGGAGAGTCCTCTGCCATACATTTTATTTTCGGAATAGAAATGCAGTAAAGTGATGGACAGCTGGTTGCTCTTCTGTCATTCTAGTCTCCATTTGTATATCTCCTGGCTGCAAATAAAAAATCTGTTGGGCTGTTTATCTCCATAAGCAAATTGGACTGAAGTGTGCCATTAAAAGACCACAGTCTGGGTTGAACTGAAGTGGCACCCGAACTGGCAACTCTTTAGGGTTCATATACCTCACATCGTCATCACAACACAAACCCTGACATGAGTGGTTGGCAGACGATGTGTGGGTGAATGTAGGTTAGAAGCAGTGTGGATGGTTTGAAAAGCTTCCACAATACAAACTCCATAGAACTAATCTGAATTTTGCACACATCACACGTTTGAATGTGTGCATGTGTGTGTGTACACGAATGTAGATATGCAGTTATACTTTTTATTCACTACATAGTACATCAGATGGTAGATTGTAGACTCCATGACAGAAAAACTCACCTACTCCTCAGAGGACCCCATGGTCTGCTGTGAGACTGCTATGTAAAGGTACCAGGTTGGTTAGTTAGGACCCCCCTCCTTTCATATTGTATACTTTAACTTTTTCTCTTTAACCCCCCCCACACACACACACACACACACACACACACACAAACACACACACACACATACCCACCTGTCTCACTCTCTCTCTCTCTCTCTCTCTCTCTCTCTCTCTCTCTCTCTCTCTCTCTCTCTCTCTCTCTCTCTCTCTCTGTCTCTCTCTCTCTCATGTGACGTCACTAAAGGCTTTACATTAAGAGATCATTCCATATCCTGAGGTTATAGACCGGCTCAGACTGGCTAGCGTGTTAGGACAGTGCTTGGCACCACAGGGGAACAGAAAAGAGAGATAATGGGGGACTCTCCTGTTCTTAAAGGGACAGGGGGCCCAACTCTGCGACCCATGTTGTAGGGTAGGACTTATGGACCTAGATGGGCAAGGCATGGCAGATGCAATGCATTTGTGTATGGGCAATTTCACATAACAGAATGATGCTGAGACTCAAATGTTTCACTTTAAAATGTATGTCAAACAAAATCCAATGATTTCAAAGTGAAACAAACCATACAACTATGCACAAGGACTACTTTTAACAATTTCCACTGAAAGTGTTACAAAAACACATGTACTTGAAAAACAGTGCAAATGCAAAGTTTGATAACAGAATGACGGTTTGTGCTCTTTGTGCCGTCATTCTGTTACCAAACTTTGCATCTGCACTGTTCTTCAAGTAAATGTGTTTTTGTAACATTTTTTGTGTAAATTGTTAAAACTCATCCTTGTGCATAGAGTTGTTTGGTTTGTTTAACTTTGCAATCATTGGTTTTTGTTTGGCATACATTTGAACCCATTGAGTCCCACCGTAATGCCTTCTAACCCCCTTAAACCTAATTTGTTTGAGCTACAGACCATTAGTATGTGTGATTAACGGGGGCTGAGCTAGAGCGGTGTTTGTAAGACAAGGGTGGATCCCGAAGGTGCCTGGGAACAGATATTTTTACAAAAACGTCTGAATGTTTTGTACTACAAACTACTAAAAGCTATCTATGAAAAGGTGAGTGTCTCACGAACACTTACATGTAACACGTTTTGCTCAATGACGCTCACAAGCTACACAATAATCATTAGAAGATAAGGGGTTCTTCTAGATATAAGATCATAGGAAATCCCAGGACATACAGTAGTGTCTATAATACTGTAATAAGCTCACATAGTTGCTGTCACAAACTCCCAACTCCCAACTGACTTATTTTTTTGTTGTTGACATTTGTCAATAAAACTCACGAATGCAACTGTTTGTCAAATTGTTTTGTGTTGTACCTGAAAAGAAAACGGTAGGCCTAAAACACTTAATTGGCTTAATATAATGGCTGGACATGCAGATAAATGAAAGTCAGATAAATGAAAAGCTGATTTTTGCTGGGGTCTTGGGACTGATAGGGTTAAAGGGAAAATTCTGAGTCTCAGCATCATTCTGTTACTGTGGAATTGCACATATTCATAATATGCATGTACATGTCTGTCCATCTTTGTCCTTTTCAAAATCCTCTTAACAAATCTTCTGTAGTCTTCAGGTAGTCCAAGATGGCGTAGCAGTACGGTCGCTTTTATTTTTCGTCCTGTGTAAATATCCCGTTTCTTGTTTTTTTTGTCTATATTTCTAAATTTTTTACTTTCACTCTTTAACTAAATATACTCTCCTGCAACCCGCCTCACCCAACGTGGAAAGGATTCTATTATTTCTTTATAACTTTCATCAAGAACCGTAAGCTGAAACGTGTGTAGCCGCAATCTGAATTGGCTACCTGCTATTAGTTACCGTTAGCGTCTCCACCACTGTCCGTGGCCTACACTATCCACCAGCCAGCTCTAGCTAGCCTGGACAATTCGTCGGCCAGTCTGCACAGCGTGCTATCGACCCAGCGTGCTATCGACCCATAGCTTATTGGACTTTCTGCCGGAATCACTGGACCCTAGCGCCGGATCATCACAACCAGCTAGCTAGCTGCAACTAAATGGCTACGTGTTATTAGTCACTGTTAGCGTCTTCATCTTTGTCCGTGGCCTACACTATCCACCAGCCAGCTCTAGCTAGCCTGGACAATTCGTCGGCCAGTCTGCACAGCGTGCTATCGACCCAGCGTGCTATCGACCCATAGCTTATTGGACTTTCTACCGGAATCACTGGACCCTAGCGCCGGATCATCACAACCAGCTAGCTAGCTGCAACCTGTTGCTGGCTGATACCATTGCCATATAGCAAGCACCAGTTAGCCTTGAGCTAGCCTGCTAGCTCCCTGCTAGCTGTGCTGAAGCACCAATTTGAACTGCTCTCGGACTCACATATTGCTGTTCACTGGACCTTATGATCACTCAGCTGCACAGCTGATGCCTGCTGGACTGTTCCTTTACACGGTACTCTGTCCTGTTTTTCTGTTTAGTCTTAGCCCAAACGTTATCGCTATTTCCAGTTGTGTCTTAGCTCTCTCTAATAACACGTGACTGCTTTATGCCTCTCTCCTATGTCAATTATGCCTTGCCTATTGCTGTTTGGGTTAGTTCTTATTATACAATTTCAATGTAGAACCCCTAGTCCCTCTCAAACTGTCTCATATAGTTCCTTTGTTCCCCCATACACGCCGAGACCGCTCAATCGATGCCTCCAATGATGCTATCTCTTTCATTGTTACCCAACACTTAGGATTACCTGAACTGTACTCATATCCTTCCATATCCTTTTCTGTACATAATGCCCTGAATCTTTCTACAACGCCCGGAGAACTGCCCCCTTTATTCTATGTACCCAACGCACTAGAAGACCAGTTCTTAAAGCCTTTAGTCGTATCCTTATTCTACTCCTCCTCTGTTCCTCTGGTGATGTAGAGGCTAACCCAGGCCCTGCAGCCCCCAGTATCACTCCTACTCCCCAGGAGCTATCATTTATTGACTTCTGTAACCGTAAAAGTCTTGGTTTTCTGCACATAAATATCAGAAGCCTCCTTCCTAAGTTTGAGTTATTCACTGCGTTAGCACACTCCGCCAACCCTGATGTTCTAGCAGTGTCTGAATCCTGGCTTAGGAAGGCCACCAAAAATTCTGAAATTTCCATCCCCAACTATAACATTTTCCGTCTAGATAGAACTGCCAAAGGGGGTGGAGTTGCAATCTACTGTAGAGATAGCCTGCAGAGCTCCATCATACTATCCAGGTCTGTGCCCAAACAGTTTGAGCTTTAGTTCTAAAAATCCACCTTTCCAGAAATAAATCTCCACTGTTGCCGCTTGCTACAGACCCCCCTCAGCCCCCAGCTGTGCCCTGGACACCATATGTGAACTGATTGCCCCCCATCTATCCTCAGAGTTCGTACTGCTTGGTGACCTAAATTGGGATATGCTTAATACCCCAGCCATCCTACAATCCAAGCTAGATGCCCCCTCAACCTCACGCAAATTATCAACGAACCTACCAGGTACAACCCTAAATCCGTAAACATGGGTACCCTCATAGATATCATCCTGACTAACTTACCCTCTAAATACACCTCCGCTGTCTTCAACCAGGATCTCAGCGATCACTGCCCTTATTGCCTGCGTCCGTAACGGGTCCGCGGTCAAACGACCACCCCTCATCACTGTCAAACGCTCCCAAAAACACTTCAGCGAGCAGGCCTTCCTAATTGACCTGGCCCCAGGTATCCTGGATGGATATAGATCTCATTCCGTCAGTAGAGGGATGCCTGGTTGTTCTTTAAAAGTAATTTCCTCTCAATCTTAAATAGACATGCCCCATTCAAATAATACAGAACTAAGAACAGATACAGCCCCTGGTTCTCCTCAGACTTGACTGCCCTTGACCAGCACAAAAACATCCTGTGGCGTACTGCATTAGCATCAAATAGCCCCCGTGATATGCAACTTTTCAGGGAAGTTAGGAACCAATATACACAAGCAGTTAGGAAAGCAAAGGCTAACTTTTTCAAACAGAAATTTGCATCCTGTAGCACTAACTCCAAAAAGTTTTGGGACACTGTAAAGTCCATGGAAAATAAGAGCACTTCCTCCCAGCTGCCCACTGCACTGAGGCTAGGAAACACTATCACCACCGATAAATCTACAATAATCGAGAATTTCAACAAGCATTTTGCTACGGCTGGCCATGCTTTCCACCTGGCTACTTCACTACCCCGGCCACCAGCTCTGCACCCTCCGCTGCAACTTGCCCATGCCCCCCGCTTCTCCTTCACACAAATCCAGACAGCTGATGTTCTAAAAGAGCTGCAAAATCTGGACCCCTACAAATCATCTGGACTAGACAATCTGGACCCTTTCTTTCTAAAACTAGCCGCCGAAATTGTCGCAACCCCTATTACTAGCCTGTTCAACCTCTCTTTCGTAACGTCTGAGATCCCCAGAGATTGGAAAGCTGCCGCGGTCATCCCCCTCTTCAAAGGGGGGTGACACTCTAGATCCAAACTGTTACAGACCCATATCCATCCTGCCCTGCCTTTCAAAAGTTTTTGAAAGCCAAGTCAACAAACAGATCACCAACCATTTCGAATCCCACCGTACCTTCTCTGCTATGCAATCCGGTTTCCGAGCTGGTCATGGGTGCACTTCAGCCACGCTCAAGGTCCTAAATGATATTATAACGCGATCGATAATAGACAGTACTGTGCAGCCGTTTTCATTGACCTGGCCAAGGCTTTCGACTCTGTCAACCACCGCATTCTTATTGGCAGACTAAATAGCCTTGGTTTCTCTAATGACTGCCTCGCCTGGTTCACCAACTACTTCTCAGATAGAGTTCAATGTGTCAAATCGAGGGCCTGTTGTCTGGACCTATGGCAGTCTCTATGGGGGTGCCACAGGGTTCAATTCTTGGGCCAACTCTTTTCTCTGTGTATATCAATGACGTCGCTCTTGCTGCTGGTGACTCTCAGATCCACCTCTACGCAGACGACACCATTTTGTATACATCTGGCCCTTCATTGGACACTGTGTTAACAAACCTCCAAACGAGCTTCAATTCCATACAACACTCCTTCAGTAGCCTCCAACTGCTCTTAAACACTAGTAAAACAAAATGCATGCTCTTCAACCGAACGCTGCTTGCACCCGCCCACCCGACTAGAATCACTACTCTAGACGGGTCTGACCTAGAGTACGTGGACAACTACAAATATCTAGGTGTCTGGTTAGACTGTAAACTCTCCTTCCAGACTCACATTAAGAATCTCCAATCCAAAGTTAAATCTAGAATCGGTTTCCCTATTTCGCAACAAAGCCTCCTTCACTCATGCTGCCAAACATGCCCTTGTAAAACTGACTATCCTACCGATCCTTGACTTCGGCGATGTCATTTACAAAATAGCCTCCAACACTCTACTCAGCAAATTGGATGTTGTCTATCACAGTGCCATCCGTTTTGTCTCCAAAGCCCCATATAATACCCACCACTGTGACCTGTACGCTCTTGTTGGCTGGTCCTCACTACATATTCGTCGCCAAACCCACTGGCTCCAGGCCATCTATAAATCACTGCTAGGCAAATCCCGCCTTATCTTAGCTCATTGGTCACCATAGCAACACCCACCCGTAGTCTGCGCTCCAGCGGGTATATCTCACTGGTCATCCCCAAAGCCAACACCTCCTTTGGCCGCAATTCCTTCCAGTTCTCTGCTGCCAATGACTGGAACAAACTGCAAAAATCTCTGAAGCTGGAGACGCTTATCTCCCTCACTAACTTTAGGCATCAGTTGTCAGAGCACCTTACCGATCACTGCACCTGTACACAGCCCATCTGAAATTAGCCCGCCCAACTACCTCATCCCTATATTGTTATTTATTTTGCTCATCTGTACCCCAGTATCTCTATTTGCACATCATCTCTTGCACATCATTCCAGTGTTAATACTAAATTGTAATTATTTTGCACTATAGCCTATTTTATTGCCTTACCTCCATAACTTGCTAAATTTGCACACTGTATATTAATTGTATTTCTGTTGTATTTTTTTTGATTTTTGTTTTGTTTTACCCCATATGTAACTCTGTGTTGTTGTTTTTATCGCACTGCTATGCTTTATCTTGGCCAGATCGCAGTTGTAAATGAGAACTTGTTCTCAACTGGTTTACCTGGTTAAATAAAGGTGAAATAAAAAATAAAATAAAA
>NW_025539592.1:0-12236 GCF_020615455.1 Coregonus clupeaformis | reverse complement strand
CCAGGTAGGGAGAGGAGAAACGGCGCCAACAGTCCGACGACGAGAACCGAGAGGCAACCCCAAGAAAATGTTTGGGGGCACACGGTGTGGACTGACGAGGCAGCTTGGAGGCCGTTAAAGGGCGGATCTGCAGGTTAAGGGAGGAGGCCACCATGTTACGGGGCTATTGGTTCCAGAGGAGCAGGAGTTATTGGGTCAGGAGGAGGCGCTACAGGAGGCTAGGTAAGGAGAAGGAAAGTGTAGAGGCACAGCGAGAGGAGCTGGTTAGCAGCAGAAGGAGCGCAGGTTAATCAAAGGAACCCAGTCCCGCTCCTCGCACCAGGCAAGTGGTGCGTGTGTGTCAGTCGGCCGTTCCCGTTCCGCTTTTCCACAAGCCAGTGGTGCTGTGTTCCCGAGTACGGCCCGACCCGTTCCTGCCCCTCGCACCAAGCCAGTGGTGCGGCGTCATCAGTCCCGGCCCGTCCTGTTCCTGCTTCCCGCACTAAGCCAGTGTCGTGTTCCCGATCGGTCCGGCCTGTTCCTCCCCCCCTCGCACCGGCCAGTGGTGCGCGTCGCCAGCCCGGCTCGGCGCTGTTCCTCCCCACCAAGCCAGTGGTGCGTCCAGCCGGTCCGGCCCGTTTCCCTTACCCTCGCACCAAGACAGTGGTGCGCGTAGTGCGGCCTGTTCCTGCCCCTCGCACCAAGCCAGTGGTGCGCGTCGCCAGCCCGGCCCGGCTTGTTCCTGGCCCTCGCACCAAGCCAGTAGTGCGCATCACCAGCCCGGTCGGCCTGGTCCTGTCCCTCGCACCAAGGCAGTGGTGCGCGCGAACCTGGCCCGGCCTGTTCTGCCCCTCGCACCAAGCCAGTGGTGCGCCGCCAGCCCGGCCCGGCCTGTTCCTGCCCCTCCACCTAGCCAGTGGTGCGCATCGCCAGCCCCAGCCCGGCCTGTTCCTGCCCCTCGCACGGCATGCCAGTGGTGCGTGTGCCCAGTCCGGGGCATGTGCCTGTTCCGGTGCCTGGTCGGCACCGGTCAGCTGCTCCACTCCGAGCCAGAGCAGTCCGCTCCACCGGGGTGCCCAGTTCAGCTCCGGTCAGCTGCTCCACTCTGGAAGCCGAGCAATCCGCTTCACTGGGTCCAGTCCAGCTCCGGTCAAGCGGCTCCACTCGGGACAGAGCAGTCCGCTCCACGGTGCCTGATCCAGCTCAAGTCCTTCTCCCACTCGAGCCAGAGCAGTCCTCCACCGGTGCCGGTCCAGCTCCGGTCAAGCGGCTCAGTCAGACCCAAACGTCAGCCCCTCTCCACCCCATTCGGGTCTCCCACACCAGGGTCCAGACAGGGCTTGGTACTTCGTGGGAGGAAGGAGAGGGGAAGCGAGCGCGCCGAGGTCCAGACCAGACCAGGGGCGCAACAGGGAGGCGCGAGAGTAAGTGGTGGTCGCCCTGAGCGGATCCGCCTCCGAGGCGGAATGCCCACCCGGCCCCTACCCTGTTATGTTTGTATTGTAGCGCTCGGAGTCCGACCTTTGGGTACTGTCACGCCTGACTCTGGGGACTCGTATTTGTTGAGTCAGGGTGTGTATTTTCTGTGTGGTATGTTCTATGTTTAGATCTAGCAAGTCTAGATCTATGTTGGCCCGTGTGGTTCCCAATCAGAGGCAGCTGTCGCTCATTGTCTCTGATTGGGGACCATATTGTGAGTCTATTGGCACTAGTGGGTTGTGGGATCTTGTTCGTGTGAGTTATGTTGTTTAATCACCTTGGACTTCACGTTTCGTTTCCATTTGTTGTTTTGTCGTGGTGTTTATTCAGTATAAATAAACATGTCGGTGCATATCACGCTGTGCGTTTGTCCGTCCCGTCTGTGCGAACGGACAATGTGGGCAATCCCAATTCGAGTTCAACCAATGAGCCAGCCCCTCGTACAGTGCATTCGAAAGTATTCGGGCCTTGACTTTTCCACATTTTGTTACGCTATTAAATACATTAAATGGATTAAATACATTTTTTCCCTCATCAATCTACACACAATACCCCATAATGACAAAGTGAAAACCGGTTTTTAGAAATGTTTGCAAAAAAAAAAAAAAAGTATTCAGACCCTTTGCTATGAGACTCGAAATTGAGCTCAGGTGCATCCTGTTTCCATTGATCATCCTTCAGATGTTTCTACAACTTGATTGGAGTCCACCCTGTAGTAAAATTCAATTGATTGGACATGATTTGGAAAGGCACACACCTGTCTATATAAGGTCCCGACAGTTGAGAGTGAATGTCAGAGCAAAAAAGGTTGGAGGGAATTGTCCGTAGAGCTCCGAGACAAGTATTGTTCGAGGGCACAGATCTGGGGAAGGGTACCAAAAATGTCTGCAGCATTGAAGATCCCCAAGAACACAGTGGCCTCCATCATTCTTAAATGGAAGAAGTTTGGAACCACCAAGACTTTTCTAGAGCGGGCCGCCTGGCCAAACTGAGCAATTGGGAGCCTGAAGAGGATCTGCAGAGAAGAATGGGAGAAACTCCACAAATACAGGTGTGCCAAGCTTTGTAGGGTCATACCCAAGAAGACTCAAGGCTGTAATCACTGCCAAAGGTGAGCTTCAACAAAGTACTGAGTAAATGGTCTGAATACTTATGTAAATGTGATATTTCCATAAAAATAAAAAAATACATTTTTATAATAAATACATTTCTAAAAATCTGTTTTGTTTTGTCATTATGTGGGTATTGTGTGTAGATTGATGAGAAAAACGTAACAAAATGTGTAAAAAGTAAAGGGGTCTGAATACTTTCCGAATGCACTGTAAGTGACAGCTAGCAAGAGGCACATCATGCACACACAGCAGAGTGAGAAAGAGAGAGTAGTGATGAAGATTTTTCAGTAAACTATTGGATAAACAAAAGTTAATCACCAGACATGACGCAAACATATAGTCAGAATTCTCCTGTTGCTGGGCAAGAACTTAATTATTCCTTTCACTGGGTTTGTGTGTGTGTGAGAATGGGGATCTGACCTTGGGTCGAATTCTCGCTCTTACCTAATCCATGGCTGTCCTAATTTATCAGAGACTGAAACCAGACTGTTGCCTTTTGCCTCTCTCCACAAACAAAGTCCTTAGAGTGGAGCCAGAGTTGAACAGAGTTCAGACTAATCATGAGTAATTACAGCATGACGGGAGGGAGAGAGGAGTTGGGTTTGGGTATGTTTGAGAGATTGAGTGTGGACCTGTCATATCCAACAATCAATCTTCAGGTCAAGCCAGGGTGAGCCGGGTTGAACAGAGTTTAAACTGAACATGATTATTTTTGCATGACAAGGGCTTCATTGATTGTACTACTATTGATTCTAAACTGAACAAAGTCAAATTTAGCTGCTATCATAGACTAAGGAAGTGGGTGGAGTGGTAGAGAGGGGGGAAACAGAGGATGGTGGTGGGGGAACCCAAGAGGGAGGGGCTTTGGCTAAGATGTATGTGAATATGACTATATAAACGGAGAGCTGAGAGGTAGACGGGGAGATGCTTTTGCAAATCAACTCGGCTTTGTTTATATGTAATAAAGTCTATCTTAATTCTACAAAAACTCTGAAATACTTTGATTCTTTGATTAGTATAAGGACTACATTTCCACATCAAGAGCAATGACGTGGTGCACATATCTGCACATGTGATGTTGTACGCAATTTTCGGGGACCACTTTGGCTTCTGAGCACTACTTTCAGAACAACTGGCAAAAAGTATACAAAAGTACCAGAGAATCTCTTTAAGGGATCCCCTGCTATGATGTAAATTACTCAGCAATCACATAACAACACTACATGACCGTAAAGGTATGTGGACACCTACTCACTGAACATCTAATTCTAAAATCATGGGCATTAATATGGAGTTGGTCCCCCCATTGCTGCAATAACAGCCTCCACTCTTCTGGGAAGGCTGTCCACCATGACGGAACGTTGCCGCGGGGACTTGATTCCATTCCGCCATAAGAGCATTAGTGAGGTGGGGCACTGATGTTGGAGGCGATAGGGACCTGGCTCGCAGTCGTCATTCCAATTCATCCCAAAGGGTGTTTGATGGGGTTGAGGTCAGGGCTCTGTGCAGGCCAGTCAAGTTCTCACCACATCAATCTCAACAAACTATTTCTGTATGGACCTCGCTTTGGCACAGGGGCATTGTCATGCTGATACAAGAGGAAAGGACCTTCCCAAACTGTTGCCACAAAGTTGGAAAGCACAGAGTCATCTAGAATGTCCTTGTATGCTGTCGCTTTAAGATTTCCCTTCACTGGAACAAAGGGGCCTAGCCCATAACTATCATAAAAAAACAGCCCCAAACCATTATTCCTCCTCCACCAAACATTACAGTTGGCACTATGCATTGGGGCAGGTAGCGTTCTCCTGGCATCCGCCAAACCCAGATTTGTCCGTTCGGACTCGCCAGATGGTGAAGCGTGATTCATCTCTCCAGAGAACGCGTTTCCCACTGCTCCAGAGTCCAATGGCGGCAAGCTTTACACCACTCGAGCCGACGCTTGGCATTGCGTATGGTGATCTTGTTCTTGTGTTCGGCTGCTCAGCCATGGAAACCCATTTCATGAAGCACAAAACAGTTATTGTTAACGTTGCTTCCAGAGGCAGTTTGGAACTCGTAGTGAGTGTTGCAACCGGGACAGACAATTTTTTACACGCCACGCCTTCAGCACTCGACGATCTGGTTCTGTGAGCTTGTGTGCCTACCATTCGCAGCTGAGCTGTTGTTGCTCCTAGACATTTCCACTTCACAATAACAGCACTTACAGTTGACCGGGGGGCAGCTCTAGCATGGCAGAAATTTGACGAACTGACTTGTTGGAAAGGTGGCATCCTGTGACGGTGGCACGTTGAAAGTCACTGAGCTCTTCAGTACTGCCATTCTACTGCCAATGTTTGTCTATGGAGATTGCATGGCTGTGTGCTCAATTTTATACACCTGACAGCAACGGGTGGCTGAAATAGCCGAATCCACTCATTTGAATGGGTGTCCACATACTTTTTATATATAGTGCACCTTGTGAGTACCTGTGACATACCTTTGTGATAAGTTTCTTGACAGCATTTCTTGCTTTGTTAAACTGATCCTCCTCAATGCTGTCAGAGATGTCCATAGCAATGTAGTTAAGCTTTCCAGCTTTATCTACTGTGATCTTCTTTCCTTCCTGATCTGTGTAACTGAAAGACACCAGCAGGATATCTTACTCTCACAATCACAGGTGGAAGATAATGTTGTAGAGGAATGGTGCCACAAGGAAAACATGTGAAAGGTTTGGCAAGAATATGTTACACAGTTAGGGTGATCTTGACAATAGAATAAAGACTTGATAAACATGACATATTGGTTGTTATGGAGAGACTGCCACCGATAGGCGCTGCCAACTGAAGGCTCTCCTCTGATAGCACTGCCCGAAATGCCTCTGTGACCTCCAGTGCAGTGTCATACGTGTGTTTGTCTGCAACAAGAAGAAAAAGAACCAGACAACCACAGGGTTAAATCTTTCTTTTCTGAGTCTATGAAATTGGACTGTACACTGACAATCTTCAGGTATCTTTGATCAATGGAATATTGGTGACTGTGTGTTATGTTGCTCGCTTTGGGTGTCTTTCTGGGGCCTTACAGTAACATTTAGGCTCAGTCCCCAGTCCATTGGCCACTCTCTTGACATACACGCTCCTTTGACCCCACCAAATTTAAGCCCGCCGGTCACAGCGGTATGTCACTTTGTCATCTATGCCAAAACTGGAACCAGACCCATCCTAGCACCTGCTGAATCCCAGGGTCAGCACAACGATTTTCACCTCCTGCTGGAAGAGAATGTGGGAGAATTTGTAAGTCGCTCTGGATAAGAGCGTCTGCTAAATGACGAAAATGTAATGTAAATGTAAATGTAGAATGTCAGCGAAATGGAGAGGGAGGGGTGTGAGAGAGGTAGAAAGGTATGAGATGTATGGAGAGTTATTGCATAGGCTGGAGACTGAGAGATTCATTTATAATGTGTTATTACGACCAAAGAGGGTCCTAAGATGATAGTTTGCTACTCACAGTCATGTCTGCAAATGGGTGTTCCCCACTCCACTTCCCATTGGGTTGACACTACGGGAGGATGAGCCACGGAATGTGTACAGAATAACACTCGTATGTTGTCTTATTGTTGACAAAATATTGCATTTGTAGAGGAGAGACAGTACCACTTTCCAAAACCAAGGGGTTTGGGCATTCAATCACTAAATAAATCAAAAATGGAGAAAGCACTGTTTAGTAGCATTTATCTTATTTAAAATACTGTTTATAAAAAAACAGGCCAAGGAATTGTCACTTACTCTTGCACTTTGAAGAGGCCTTATATGTGGAGGTGGTGACCACGTCTCCACTTTTCTGGCACAAACGAGTTAAAGCGTTGGATTCGATAGTACCCTTCTGGACAGTGATATATCGAGCGTACTGCCATACTCAAGCTTCTTGGTAAGAGTGTAATGACCTCCTTCCATACTCATATTCTCCCTCTTCACAGAAGACTTCACACAGAACTACTGGCACCTGTGAGGTCCCGGCAGGAAAATGTGCCATTTATTTTACACATAGGCATGACTGGGCCAGGTTGGGAATCTGGCTACAATAATCAGAAAACATCAGAGTTTTATCAAATCAAAATTCTTCATAGTATACAGAAGCCTAATGGATGGAGTCAAAGCTGAAGATGTGTGTGTGTGCGTGTGTCTGTACCTGTAACGATCCCTGCAGTCTGAGTCGGTTTCTGTCTGAGTACTAGTTTTCTGCTCGGGATCTCCAGTTTCCCGAGGGTTCTGAACGCTCCCTGCCTGGTTACCGGGCAACGCTTGCTAGGCGGGGAGCTCTCTTGACCCCTCGCACCTGCATCCCATCAGCAATCTGCACACCTGGTCCTGATCATCACCCTTCTTAGGCTCGTCCTAACATCCATTCCCCTGCCGGATCGTTTAGCCGTGAACAGTATGTTTATCAGCCGGATCAGTCTTAGAGCTTAGAGCATTAGTTTTGTTTTGCACCTTGTCTGCTTGTTGTATGCTTACCTCGTTTTGTTCTCCCTGCAGTCACCGTCCGGGAACCTTCACCCGAGCCTCTGCCTGATGGTCGCGGCTGCCGAGCCATCATTGGACCAACTACTGCACCCTCAACAACTCATCCACGCCGCCCTCTCTGTTCCCTGGATTATTCAGCAGCACTCGTGTGGATCAGGTTAAATAAACACTCACCTTTGACACCACTTACCTTGTCCTGGTCTGTTGGGTTCTGGCCCAGTAAACCGTGACAGAACGATCCGGCCAGTAATGAATCCAGTGGACCTGGACTCTGTTAGCCATGCAACAAGCATTACCCATCAGGAGAAGATGTTGGGCCATCATAGCACGGTATTACAGGAGATCGCGTTGTCAGTTCGGAACCTTTCTACCGGTCGACGGCAAGGTCCAGAACCAGCGCCAGTTTCCGGTTGGAGGATCCATTACGGTTTCACCATCTCGCCTAGCCGTTCTGAGCTGTGTCCTTCGTGAGCCCAAGGTTCCGGCGCCGGATAAATATGAGGGGGAGCTGGGAAGATGCGTTCGCTTCCTTATGCAGTGTGGGTTAGTGTTCGATTACAGCCCTACTCTTATGCCACAGACAAGGCTAGGATAGCCTTTGTGATTGAGTTGCTGCGTGGTAGCGCTGAGTGGGCTTCAGCCGTTTGGGAACGACAGGATCCCTGCATGGCTTCGCACCAGGGGTTCATCGGCCGAGATGAGGAAGCTCTTCGACCATTCCGTCCCGAGGAGGGACGAGCGAAGTAGCGCCTGTTTTCGCTTCGCCAAGGAACTAGCGTGGCCGACTTCGGATCGAGTTCAAGACGTTGGCTGTGGAGAGAGTGGGTGGAATGAGGAGTCTCTGCAAGCGGCCTTTACCAGGGTCTGTCGGAGCAGCTCAAGGATGAGTTGATCTCCCTATCCGGGAGCCTAGTGACCTGGACAGCGTAGCCTTGTCTATTCGGGGTGGATTCCAATCGAGGCCGAGAGAGCGAGGGAGAAGCAATGGGTCCCGGGTCCAACCGATCAGCTTCTCAGGTTCCAGTCGGGTCGGGGATTGGACCAGAATACGTTCGATCATCGTCCACCACACAGGATTAGTGGAGAGGTCCTAGTCTCCCGATTCTGAACCCATGCAAGTGGGGCGACGGGCTTACCAAGGAGGAGCGCCAACACAGACGTAGGGACTAACTGTTGCCTCTACTGTGGTGGTTCGGGACATTACCCACTCGCCACTTGTTCCCGGCGGTCATCAAACCATGCGCGGCTCGCTAAAAGTTGGGAGGACTTTTAGCGAGCCAGTTTCGACCTCGTCAATACCTCTGTCAGACCTCGTTTCCCGGAGCTACCCTTATGAACAGGAATCAGAGCTTAGCGATTAACGCTTTTCTCGATTCAGGTGCCGGCGGAAGCTTTCTGATGCCGAGTTGGAGGAACAGCTGGGGCTTTCCAAGGAGCAATTGCCGGAAGCCATTGAAGCTACCACTCTGGACGGCAGTAGTCTGGCACGTATCACGATGAAGGGACTGAACCGGTTAAGATGCTGTTGTCGGGAATCATTCTGAGATGATTTCATTCTTCATTCTGCCGTCTTCCCATGTTCCTCTGGTCCTTGGATACCCTGGCTGAAGGAACACAATCCCCACGTTCGATTGGGTGACGGGCAAAGGTAACGAGTTGGAGCCTTGATTGTCATGCTAACTGTCTCAAGACTGCCTGTCCCCATTCGGTTCCCAGTCAGGTGATTGAGGCTAAACCCCCAGATTTGTCCCTGGTTCCCGAGACATATCACGATTTGGCAAGTGTTCAGTAAGCAGAAGGCTCTGTCACTCCTCCCCACCGACCATATGATTGTGCCATCAACCTGTTCCCTGGAGCTGTCTACCCCAAGGGCGAAGGTTAGTACAAGCATCTCCCGACCTGAACGTGAGGCTTTTGGAGACCTACATCAAGGAGTCCCTAGCTGCTGGTCTCGTTCGGCCTCGGTCATCACCCCTGGGGGTCAAGGATTCTTCTTTGTGGGTAAGAAAGATGGCTCTCTCTTCGACCGTGTATTGATTATCGGGGTTGAATGACTATCACGGTCAGGAACAAGTATCCCTGCCCTTGATGCAGTTCTGCACTTCGACTCCTTACAGGGTGCTACGGTGTTCACCAAGCTAGACCTACGCAATGCGTATCACATAGTCCGGATCAGAGAGGGGGACGAAGTGGTTGACGGGTTTCAATACACCGATGGGTCACTTCGAGTATCAGGTGATGCCGTTTGGACTGACCAATGCTCCAGCGGTATTCCAGAGTATGGTGAACGACGGTCCTGAGAGATATGATCGGTCTCTTTGTGTTTGTTTACCTGGATGACATTCTGATCTTCTCGAAGGAACCTTCCGACCACGTCCAGCATGTCCGGCCAGGTTCTGCAGCGATTGTTGGAGAATCGCCTGTTCGTTGAAGGCCGAGAAGTGCGAGTTTCACGCCCACCACGACATCCTTCCTCGGGTACATCATCTCCAGGGGGAGAGATTAGGATGGACCAGGAGAAGGTTAGAGCGGTTCTGGAATGGGCCCAGCCCGGTACGAGATTGCAGCTCCAGAGATTTTTGGGGTTTGCGAATTTCTACCGCAGATTCATCCGGGATTACAGCCGTGTGGCCGCTCCGTTAACTGCCTTGACTTCCAGTATCAGGACCTTCAGTGGAATCCGGAGGCGGATCGAGCGTTTCTGGATTTGAAGAGGCGATTCACCAACGCACCGATTCTCTCTCAACGGACACGGCCCGTCAGTTCGTCGTTGAAGTGGACGCGGCGTCTGATGTGGGAGTTGGCGCCATCCTGTCTGCAGCTGATGCTCCACGGACAGTAAACTCCATCCCTGCGCCTACTACTCTCGTCGCCTTTCCGCCTCGGAGAGGAACTACGACGTGGGTAACCGGAGCTTCTCGCGGTGAAACTTGCCTTGGAGGAGTGGCGCCACTGGTTGGAGGGCGGAGTAAACCGTTTATTGTCTGGACTGACCACAAGAATCTTGCTTACGTAGCAACGGCAGACGTCGCAACTCCCGTCCAGGCCAGGTAGGGCGTTGTTTTTCGGACGATTCAATTTTTTCCCTGACGTTCCGACCTGGATCTAAGAACGGCAAAGGCGGACGCCTTGTCCCGATGTTCTCCAAGACGGAGGAGAGTGGGTCCGAGACGAGACACTTCTCCCCGAAATCTGCGTCGTGGGGAGCAGTTACGTGGAAGATTGAGGAGGAGGTGATGGCGGCCCTTCGGACGCAGCCCGTCCCGCAACGTCCACCCGGTCGATTGTTTGTGCCTGAGTCGGTTCGTCCTGCTGTCCTCAAATGGTCCCACGCCAGCAAGATGGCTTATGTCACCCTGGCGTGGCTCGGACGATGGCGTTTCTTCGCAGACGTTTTGGTGGCCTGCCATGGCCGAGGATACTCGGGGTTTTGTTGCTGCCTGTCCAGTGTGTGCGCAGAATAAGAGTACCAATCGGCCCAGCTCTGGACTACTTCACCCCTTCCTATTCCCAGGCGACCATGGTCGCATCTGGCCCTGGACTTTGTCACTGGGTTGCCCGCTGAGGGGGAAACACGGTCGTTCTGACTATCGTGGACAGATTCGGCAAGTTCGCCCACTTTGTGCCAATTGCCAAGCTTCCCTCTGCCTCGAGACGTCCGAGATCCTGGTTAGGGGGAGGTTTTCGGGGTCCACGGTTTGCCCAGTGATATCGTTTCCGACCGTGGCCCTCAGTTTACCTCTGCTGTCTGGAAGTCCTTCTGTTTGGCCATTGGAGCTACAGTCAGTCTCACATCTGGTTTTCACCCCCCAATCTAATGGTCAGGCGGAGAGAGCCAACCAGAAGATGGAATCCACGCTATGCTGCCTTGTCTCTTCCAACCCCACCTCCTGGGTCTCTCAGTTGCCTTGGTTGAGGTATGCCCACTCCTCTCCTTACATCTGCCACTGGGATGTCTCCCTTCCAGTGCCTGTATGGCTACCAACCTCTGTTCCCTTCTCAGGAGAAGGAGCTCTCAGTGCCCTCTGTTCAGGCCCATAACTTGGTCATTGCCACCCGGACCTGGCATCGGGCCAGAAAGGCACTCCTTAGAGTTTCGCGACTTTACTCTGCTCCAGGCGAATCGTCGCCGAGTTCCCACGCTCCCACCTATACCATCGGGAGATAGGTCTGATTGGCCTACACGGGATCTTCCTTTTACGGACCGAGTCTGGGAAGTTATTCCGGTTCATTATTTGTGGTGGAGAAGGTGATCCAATCCAGTGGCAGTTCGACTCAAACTACCGAGGACGCTGAGTCCATCCCACCTTTCATGTCTCCTGCCTCAGCCTGTTTTCCTCAGTCCTCTGTTGCCTCCTCCGCCTCCTCCTCCTCCTCCTCAGGATGATCGGAGGTGGTCCTGCCCACGGTCAACGCATCATGGATTCCAGACGGCGGGGCCGGGGTTTCCAGTATCGTGGACTGGGAGGGTATGGTCCTGAGAGGAGTTGGATTCCGCGGCGACAGATCCTAGATGCTGACCTCATTCGTGACTTCTACCGCCTCCCCATCCTGGCGCTCCGGGAGTCCGCCCGGTGGCGTTTAATTCGGAGGGGGGTACTGTAACGATCCCTGCGTCTAGTCGGTTTCTGTCGAGTACTAGTTTTTCTGCTCGGGATCTCCAGTTTCCCGAGGGTTCTAGGAACGCTCCTGCCTGGTTGTCGGCAACGTTGCAGTAGAGCGGGGAGCTCTCTTGATTTCCAGCACCTGCATCCCATCAGCAATCTGCACACCTAATCCTGATCATCACCCTTCTTACTGTCCTAACATCCATTCCCCTGCTGAATCGTTAGCCATGAACAGTATGTTTATCAGGCGGATCAGTCTTAGAGCTTAGAGCATTAGTTTTGTTGTTTTGCACCTTGTCTGCTTGTTGTATGCTACCTCCGTTTTGTTCTCCCTGCAGTCACTCGTCTGGAACCCTTTACCCAACCTCTGCCTGATGAATCGGCGGCTGCTGAGCCATCATTGGACCAACTACTGCACCCTCAACAACTCATCCACGCCGCCCGCTCTGTTCCCTGGATTATTCAGCAGCACTCGTGGATCAGTTAAATAAACACTCACCTTTGACACCTACTTACCTTGTCCTGAACTGTCTGCTTCTGGGTTCTGGGCTTAGTAACCG
>NW_025539591.1:0-12238 GCF_020615455.1 Coregonus clupeaformis | reverse complement strand
ATGCCAAAACCTTTCCAATTGTATTTCCAACTAAATTACAATATTCAACTCTACTTGTATTTTTAAAGAATATTTTCCAAATACTTGCTTCAAATGTATTTGAAATTAATAGAAATAAAAATAATTAGTATTTGAACCCGGATTGGTACTTTTTCACACACACACGCATACGCACACACACACTCTAGACGTACCTTCCATGGGGACAGCTTCATTGAGTGTACTTGCTGGCTAACAGGACACTCACAAGAGCGAACAGCAGGTATCACACTCTGGATCTTCATCCTTGCTTAAAGCACAGATAGCACAACAGGTCAAAACACACACAGGGTCTTCTTTCTCTGCCAGAGCACAGAGAGCACACCAGGTTAACAAAAGGCACAGTCTGGCCGTGACAGGGATGGACCGAGTAGTGTCCAGCTGTATACAGCTTTCACATTTTGAGAAAAGAAGTGGCCTCAGTGAAAGCAAAACTTACTCTGAGTTGGAAGATTCTGGTTGGATGCTGGTTGTCTGCTGATGTCTTCTGGACCCTCAGTAGCAGAGTAGGGAGTGTCTCTCTGTCATCTCTGTCTTATACTCTCTCTGCAGATACTGCCCCGCCCTGCCACACTCTCACAGTCAAAACACAAACCAGTTTACATCACAGCCAAGTCAATAATCTCTGTCATGAACACCCTTGAGGGTATTTCCCACCCTGGAAAAAAGAATGTGTACGCTTGTTTTAGTTTTTTTCAATTGGTTTTGTACATGCACTCAAAACAATCATGATATCCTTATACAATAGTTTGTCATTTGTTTGCAAATGCTCACAACGGTTTTCAAGGCAAATTACACAAAACATTAGACACAACCCTATACACATAAAGCAAACATCTACTATGTAAAGAATGTGAAACTTAATAAAATATTTTGTTCACGGTCCATAATATCGATTATTCTCATAACGCTATATCTCTACCACCAACATGTCAAATTTCCTTTGCATGTGACTTGACTTGAGGGATGTTTTTAGTTAGTGTTTCTTGAGCAAATGATGTGACTAATGGTAAGATGACCTTATTTATTAATTTCTAAAATGTTCTATAAGCAAGAATCCACTTGATTCTTTATGGGGTATTTTGTGTAGACCAGCACACGTGCAATCTCAATTGAATTTATTTACATTTCAGGCTGTAACAATAAAATGTTGTGTCATGAGCCCCTCTCACTCCACCGGGTTACCACCTTAATTGGTTTCCACTATCTTCCACTCTGCTCACCTCCCTCTCTCTACTCAGCCTAACTAGCTCCACCTGTCCCTGCTCTGCTCGGCTCTAATTACTCTGCCAGCTGCGCTGCATTACCCACTAACCTCTCCCAGTATTTAAGGCCCTGTCTTTCAGCTCTCCGGTGTCAGATCGCCTGCAAAGCTCACACCGGAACCTGTTTGCTCGCGCTGCTGGCTCACCCTGGTTTTGTGACCCTGGACCTGCCTGTTTATTGGATACTCTTCTCTGCCTCAGGAGATCCAGACCTGCTTCTGCCATTACGACTCCTGACTACTCTTCAATCCCGGTAACTCTGAACAGCCTTCTGCCTTGCTACTACGATTTTGGATTTCCTTGAACTGTACTGCTGCCTGGTTTCATTCCGCCCTGTTGTGTCTGTGTCTCCCCCAGGACTTCTGGACCACCCACCACCGGCTTCATAGGACGCATCCGCTGCCACTGGGGGGGCACAGACCCAGCGCATTGGACGGGATCCCTGTTACCCCTGGAGCCTTCATTCACTCCCTACTTCCCTTTTCCCTTAAGTTTAATAAACTTTCTGGTGTGACGCAATTGTGGTCCTCTGGTCGCCCGTCTGAATCGTGACAGTACGATCTGACCATTATGGACTCAGCGACACTTTCCCGACATGGAAACCGATGAGCATGAGCAGCAGTTCCAGCAGTAACAACTCGCCATGCTCATTCAACTCCTCACTAACCACCCCCAGCCAGTCCCCACCAGCCCAGCCCCGAGTTACCTGCCCCGGTCATTGCAGCCGCTTGCCCGAACCCAAGATTGGAAACCCCGAGCGGTTCAACGGCGATTCAACCCAGGCCCGGCCATTCCTGACTAGCTGCCGACTTCAGTTCTCCTTGCAGCCAAGGACCTTCGCCACGGAGGGGGCTAAAAGTTGGGTATGCCATCACCACCTGACGGGCATGAGCTCGACTCTGGGGGAACAGCAGAGTTCGAACGTCAAACCCCCGCATGTGCAACCTTCGACCTGTTTGCTGAGGAGATGCTGAAGGTGTTTGACCTGGATTCACCCACCGCAGAGGCGTCTCGTGAACTGTTCAGTATTCGACAAGGCAGACGTACAGTCGCAGACCATTCCATCCGACTTCCGAACCCTGGCTAGACGAAGTTCTTGGAACACACCACCGTTGGTGGACGCGTTCTTCCATAGTTTGGCTGACTATATCAAGACGCAGTTGGTCTCCCATGAACTGCCTTCCATTCTTGATGAAGCCATCGCACTGACTGTCAGGATCGACAGAAGGATACAGACCCAGTCGCCGTGAGAGGGGGGCGCCAAGGTCCACCTACCGGCATTCGGAGAGATCCGACTGGGCTCCTGTCATCTACTGCCACTCACCCAGGTCAGCTTGATCAGTCTGAGCCTATGGAGATTGGGCGAGCCTCCCTCACTCCTGCAGAGCGCCAGCGCCGCTCACCTCAAACCTCTGCCTCTATTGTGGAGGTGATGGACATCGTGTGGTAACCCGCCCTTAAAGGGCCGAAGCTCACCGGGCGTAGGGGGAGTCCGGTTGAGTTCTATGACCATCCAGTCCTCCGACCGCAAACCCCTGCTGCAAGTTCACCTCCGCCTCTCTGACTCAACTCACACCCTGGCTGCTCTGGTGGATTCTGGCGCCGAGGCCAACATAATGGACGTCAAGCTGGCACGCCAACTGGGACTGAGAACCTCCGTTTGACACCTCCTATTCCTGCCCGGGCACTGGACGGACACTTACTCGGATCGGTCACTCATGTCACGGCCCCGGTCTCGAGGGTCTGTCCGAAAACCATCAAGAAACTATCCAGTTTCACCTGCTCCCCTCTCCAGGCCAACCCCTCATCCTGGGTTACCATGGCTCCGCCCGGCACAACCTCAGCTCGACTGGGTGACTGGGTGATCAGGAGTGGGGAGAGGACTGCCACCGAACCTGCCTGCTTGCTGCCGCACTACCCTGGCCAGTACCTACTAACTCCGCTCCGACCCTCCAATGTCCCAGAATGCACCATGGTCTCAGAGAGGTGTTTAACAAAGCAAGAGCCACATCTCTGCCCCCTCACCGACCGTGACGACTGTGCCATCGACCTCCTCCCTGGAAACAGCTCCTCCAAGGGGTCGCGTCTTTATTCGTTGTCTGCTCCTGAAAGAAAGTCCATGGAGGACTACATCAATGGCTCTCTCCGCAGGATTAATCCGTTCATCTTTATCTCCTGCTGGTGCTGGCTTCTTCTTTGTGGGGGAAGAAGGACGGATCTCTTCGCCCCTGCATCGACTACAGGGGACTCAACGACATCACAGTGAAAAACCGTTACCCTCGCCTCTGCTCACCTCTGCTTTTGAGTTGCTCCAGGGAGCCACTGTTTTTACCAAGTTGGATCTCAGAAACGCTTACCACCTAGTGCGGATCCGGAGGGAGATGAATGAAAACCGCATTCAATACACCAACAGCCACTCACGAGTATCTGGTTATGCCTTTTGGCCTCACCAATGCTCCTGCTGTGTTCCAGGCTCTAGTGAATGATGTAGCGGGACATGTTAAACAAGTTTGTCTTCGTTTACCTGGATGACATCTTAATTTACTCCAGAAACCTGTCTGAACACACCCGCCATGTCCAGCAAGTCCTTCATCGTCTTCTGGAGAATTCCCTACGCCAAGGCAGAGAAATGCGAGTTTCACGTCAAGACAGTGGCCTTCCTGGGGTACATAGTGGCAGAAGGAAGTATCCAAATGGATCCTGCCAAAGTATCAGCAGTCACTTCTTGGCCAGTTCCGGAGAACAGAAAGAAGCTGCAACAGTTTCTGGGGTTTGCTAACTTCTATAGAAGTTTATCCGGAACTACAGTACCGTTGCCCCCTCTCACTGCTCTAACCAGCACCAAGCAAATCCCTTCACCTGGACCCCAGCAGCCGACAAAGCCTTCAGTACCCTCAAGGTGAGGGTTACCTCCGCTCCCATCCTCCAGATGCCTGATGTGGACCGGCAATTCATTGTGGAGGTGGACGCCTCGGATGTGGGAGTTGGTGCTGTGATTTCTCAGTGGGCTGCGGAGGATAGGAAGCTCCATCCCTGTGCCTTTTTCTCACGTCGGTTGTCCCCTCTGAGTGCAATTACGACATAGGGAACCGTAGCTGCTGGCTGTGAAGCTTGCCTTGGAGGAGTGGCGTCACTGGCTGGAGGGGTCCACCATTCATTTCTCCGTTTGGACCGATCATAAGAACTTGGAGTACATCCGCAAGACGGCCAAACGGTTGAACTCCAGGCAGTCCCGCTGGGCCCTGTTCTTCACCAGGTTTAATTTCACTCTGTCATACCGGCCTGGATCACGAACACCAAGCCAGACGCCCTCTCCCGTCAATTCCAGAAGGATGACACCCCTCCAAGGACCCTGTGTGATTCGCCAAGTCCCTGCATCGTTGCAGCTCGGACCTGGGCTGTTGAGGAACAGGTGCTGGAGGCTCTCCGTAACCAGCCAGGTCCCAGCACTTGCCCAGCTGACCGCCTTTTGTCCCCCGAAGACCTGAGGTCCCAGGTCATTCAGTGGGGACATGACTCCCGCCTAGCTTGTCACCCTGGCTCCACCCGCACCAACCTGCTTCTCGCCCAGAGGTTCTGGTGGCCCTCTCTGAGGAAGGATGTACGGGAATTCGGCCAAGCCTGCCCATCTGCAACCAACACAAGTCGTCTGCCAGCCCCCAGCCGGGATTGCTGCAGCCCCTGCCCTGTGCCCAGACGGTCCCTGGTCTCACATCGCCCTTGACTTTGTCACGGGCTGCCCCCTTCAAGTGGCATGACCGTCATTCTCACCATCGCTGACCGTTTCAGCAAGATGGCACACTTCATTCCTCCCCAAGCTCCCAACCGCCAAGGAGACGCCCAGGTGGTCCTGGAACACGTCTTCCGGATCCACGGACTGCCAAGGGATGTTGTTTCGGACCGTGGTCCACAATTCTCCTCCCGCTTTTGGAAGGAGTTCTGTCACCTGCTGGGAGCCACAGTCAGTCTGACTTCCGGATTCCATCCCCAATCCAATGGGCAGTCAGAGCGGCTAATCAGGAGCTCGAGAAGGCACTCGATGCATGACTTCACGCAACCCCACTCCTGGTCGCAGCAATTGACATGGGTGAGTACGCACACAATTCTCTGACCTGCTCTGCCATCGGTATGTCCCCTTTCCAATGTGTTTATGGATACCAGCCTCCTCTATTTGCCAGCCAGAGGAGGAGAGTTACTTGCCCATCTGCACTTGCTTTTGCCCGTCGATATCGCGCACCTGGTCACAAGCCCGAGCCACACCTCCTCAGGTCCGTTGCCAGCTACACTACCGGGCCAACCGTCGGAGAATTCCTGCTCCCACCTACCATGTTGGTCAAAGGGGTGTGGTTGTCATCGAAGAACCTGCCACTCAGGGTGGAGTCGCAGAAGCTGGCACCTCGGTTCATTGGTCCATTCCCTATCATAAGAGTGATTAGCCCAACTGCTGTCAACGGCTCCAACTGCCTAATTCCCTGAGGGTGCACCCCACTTTCCATGTGTCTAAGATTAAGCCCATCCATGAGGTCCGCTGGTCCCTGCTGCGCCTGGTCCTCCTCCTCCACGGCTCGCCGATGGTGGTCTGGTTTACACCGTCCGCGCCTGCTTCGGTCCAGACGGAGGGGTAGGGGTCTCCAGTACCTCATTGACTGGGAGGGCTATGGACCTGAGGAAAGGACCCGGGTGCCAGCTAGTCGGATTGTGGATAGGACTCCTATCACCGCTTTCCACCAACGGCATCCTGATCAACCTGCAATCCGTGAGGGGCCGCCCCAGAGGGTCCCTAACCGTCCGGCTCCGGCTTCCTGTCCTGTGCCTGATCCTGTCTCGGGACCTGTCCCATCTCCCCGACCACGGCCCTCCGGCTTCCTCCGAGGATGAGGACGTTCACTCGGACCGTTCGGAGGAGTTCTAGCCCTCCTCCGGCTCCCCTCCTCCCGCCCGGCGTGGTGTTGCCTTGGGACTTCTGGGGCCGTCCCTTGGGGGGTTCTGTCATGAGCCCTCTCACTCCACCGGGTTACCACCTTAATTGGTTTCCCCACTATCTTCCACTCTCCACCTCCCTCTCTCTCTCAGCCTAACTAGCTCCACCTGTCCCTGCTCTGCTCGGCTCTAATTACTCTGCCAGCTGCGCTGCATTACCCACTAACCTCTCCCAGTATTTAAGGCCCTGTCTTTCAGCTCTCCGGTGTCAGATCGTCTGTAAAGCTCACACCCGAACCTGTTGCTCGCGCTTCTGGCTCACCTTGGTTTTGTGACCCCCGGACCTGCCTGTTTATTGGATACTCTTCTGCCTTAGGAGATCCAGACCTGCTTCTGCCATTACGACTCCTGACTACTCTTCAATCCCGGTAACTCTGACCAGCCTTCTGCCTTGCTACTACGTATTTTGGATTTCCTTGAACTGTACTGCTGCCTGGTTTCATTCCGCCCTGTTGTGTCTGTCTCCCCCAGGACTTCTGGACCACCCACCACCAAGGCTTCATAGGACGCATCGCTGCCACTGGGGGGGCACAGACCCAGCGCATTGGACGGGATCCCTGTTACCCCTGGAGCCTTCTTTCACTCCTACTTCCCCTTTTTCCCTTAAGTTTAATAAACTTGCTCTGGTGTGACGCAATTGTGGTCCTCTGGTCGTCCGTCTGAATCGTGACATGTTGAAAAGTAAAGGGGTGTGAATGCTTCCTGAAGGCACTGTATCTAAGTTTTCAGGGGGTGTTAGTTAATATAGCAAAATAAATATTCTCATTAGATGACAAATGGTACTGTTCTGGTAGTAATATACATTTGAGACAGGTTTTGTAAGTTCTGATGGTGTTAGTGCATTTTGCAAAATAAATGTGTTGTTTTTTTGGCAAACACACATCAGTTTAGTGGGCTGCATCAACTGTTTTGCAAAAGTGAACCCTGATTCCAGAAAGTGTTCAAGCAATAGTAACAAACTATAATATATTTGTTGCCATAATGTAATGAATGGTGAGACTACTTTGTCATTAGATAACAAATTCCCACCGTTGAGATACATGTATGTATTTTTCAGTTGAAGCACCAATCATAAATGTCATCTCAGGCCTACAGCGTGTTCTCTGGCCAAGATAAACCAATAACATCTGTACTTAGGTAACACTTTCTTGAAGGGGATAGTCACTATGCGGACGTCGGTGTAAGGGCCTGGAGACGTCCTGGTAGAGAATACACTCTAGGCTAACATCACCGTCATGTGAGGCCTACAGTGTGTTGTATGATAAGCTATTGCCAATAACAATTTTGAGGGTTTTAGTTAATGAAAAATACATTTTCTAATCAGATAAAAAATGATACTGTTTGATAGTTATTTAAAAGGAAACCCTTCATCAATCACCATAGTATTATTTTTTCAGGCTATTTATCAACATTTGATCCCAAAAATGTTTGAATAATATTAATTTTAATCCAACGGTTTGAAAAGTACTTTTAAAACTATATATAACTTCTTGGGCGACATGACCAAATTCACATTAGAAATTGAGTTATAGATCTTTCATTCTAATTGAAAGCAAGTCTCATAAAAGCGGTAGATCTGTTCTATGTGCGCTATTTCTATGCTTCCTTCCCAGTTTTTTTTGTTGCCCTTTTTACTTTTAGTTTTGTACACCAGCTTCAAGCAGGTAAAATACAATATTTTGTGTTATACAAAATGTGTCCCAGCGGTTTAGATGGTACAATGATTTTCTACACAATGACTGCTTGTTTTGTCACAAACTGAAATTAGGCAAAATATTTTATCAACCAGGAAATGGTGAAGCGATTTCTGCATAGTTAATCTTTAAACGTTCTTTCAAGCAACAATACTCCCAATTGGTATTAGATAGAATGTCGTGTCCCCACCCACCTTGGTGGAAAACAACACGTGGTTACCTCGGGTTACCCCAATGGCTCACAGCAAAAAACGTAACCTTTTCAAACTCTATAACTCTATATCTCTACCACCAACATCTCAACTCTTTGCATGTGATTGTTAACCTCCTAAATATATATCAAATAATAGTAACTAGTGGAGTGTTTGGTTTTTTTCATAGTTTATACAGTACATCATTACATTGGGAAATGTATTTAATAGGGGAAAATATTCAATGTGATGTAGATTAAAACCTATGGATATACAGACAGTAGCAAAACATTTGAACAGTCAGTAATACAGCATGGAACACTTTTACAATTCCAGTAACAAGTAGAAAACAGTGTCCTGTTTTGGTGCTTGCATTCTAATTCAGACAAAAAGAACACTACTAAAACGTTTGTTCAATTTACCATCTCGTACCATTTACTCTTGTTCATATATGAGGATGCAGCCCCACCATGCTTTTAAAAATATGAACAGTGGTACTCAGTGATGTGTTGTAGTTGGATTTGCCCCAAACATAACGCTTTGTATTCAGGATAAAAAGTTCATTTCGCAGCATTACTTAACTGCCTTGTTGACAAAGGATGCATGTTTTGGAATATCTTTGTATTCCGGCCATCTCAAATGGACGGAGATGGCGGACAATGGACAGAGATGGCGCCGAGAAGATGCTGCCTTTTACAGCCCTCTAACCAATGGTCTACAATTATGTGAGTTTTTTTCGCGTTATTTGTAATTTATTCTGTACATAATGTTTCTGCCATCGTCTCTTAACGCAAAAAGAGCTCGGACATCAGGACAGCGATTACTCACCTCGTATTGGACCAATATTTTTTCTTCAACGAGTCAGGACGTGAAGGGATATCCTACAGACACCCGACAAAGGCCCAAACTCCGTCATTCGCAGGAGAAAGAGACTGAGATACTCGTGGACCGGGGGTGCCTTGTAAGGATCCGACGGCGAGCGAGTAAACTGCCTCTTCCATCAATCCTATTAGCCAATGTTCAATCATTTGAAAATAAATTAGATGACCTAAGATTACGGTTATCCTACCAATGGAACATTAAAAACTGTAATATCTTGGCTGAACGACATTTACATGGACAACATACAGCTGACCGGCTTTGGTGACTATACGGATGGCACTGCTGATAGACTACATCCAATTTGCTGAGTAGAGTGTTGGAGGCTATTTGTTAATGACATTCGCAAGTCAAGGATCGGTAGGATAGTCAGTTTTACGAGGGCATGTTTGGCAGCATGAGGCTGATCATCCTTGAGATGTTTCCAATCAGGCCTTTATGGTAGAGTGGCCAGAAGGAAGCCACTCCTCAGTAAAAGGCACATGACAGCCCACTTGGAGTTCCCAAAAAGTCCTAAAGGACTCTCAGACCATGAGAAACAAGATTCTCTGTCTGATGAAACCAAGATTGAACTCTCTTTGGCCTGAATGCCAAGCGTCACATCTGGAAGAAATCTGCTTTCATCCCTACGGTGAAGCATGGTGGTGGCAGCATCATGCTGTGGGGATGTTTTTCAGCGGCAGGGACATGGAGACTAGTCAGGATCGAGGGAAAGATAACGGAGCAAAGTAGAGAGATCCTTGATGAAATCACTGCTCCAGAACGCTCAGGGACCTTAGACTGGGCTGGAAGGTTCACCCCAGTAGGACAACAACCCTAAGTACTGAGTAAAGGGTCTGAATACTTATGTACATTTGGTATTTCAGTTTTTTATTTTTTGTACATTTGCAAGAATTTCCTAAAAACGATGTTATTGCTTTGTCATTTTGGGTATTGTGTGTGAGATTGATGAGGGGATAAAAACAATTTAATCAATTTTAGAATAAGGCTCTAACGTAACAAAATGTGGAAAACGTCAAGAGGTCTGAATACTTTCCGAATGCACCGTAACCACTTCCATTATTTAGTTTTTATTGTGAGGCTTTTTGGCTAGGGCAAAACAGAGAAAACCATCCTGTTCATGAGTCTGAGCTTTAGACAGAGGGGTCAGATTAGTGTAGACAGAAGTAGGAAGAAGAGACTGTACCAACTCAGGTGAGCCTTGCACTGAGGGCTTGTGAGCATCCTAGTGCCAAACGGAGTCCCTCAGCTTTCAATAGAGTGGTGATAATAGTTTGTAGGCCAAACCGGACGCTACAGACATTTTTTGTGAGAAGACCACTTTTCGGGATGTCTCATGGATTCTGACAAACACCGCTCTAGCTCTGCCACCTCTCCACCGCAGATATCGCAGATGTGGTGGATTGAGAAGCAACCAATGCAAAACCCACATATCTCATGTCACACCCTGATCTGTTTCACCTGTCTTTGTGATTGTCTCCACCCCCCTCCAGGTGTCGCCCCATCTTCCCTAGTATCCCCAGTGTATTTACACACTGTGTTCTCTGTTTGTCTGTTGCCAGTTTGTTTTGTTTCGGTCAAAACTAAAGTGGTTTTCCCTTGCGCCTGTCTTTCTCAAGTTTCTGTTTTCTAGTTTCCCGTATTGACCGTTATTTCCTGCCTGGCCTGGACGCAGACTGCCTGCCGTTCTGTACCCTTTTGGACTCTGATCTGGGTTACTGACTTCTGCCTGCCCTTGACCTGTTGTTTGCCCTGCCCCGTTTTTGTAATACACTTTGTTACTTCGGATAATGTCTGCATCTGGGGCTTCTCCTGAAATGTTATCACTGCTTAAACAGACAGATTTTTTATGGGTATTTTTGTATTATGTTAATTAGACTTATCCTGAAGCCACAAGCGCTCTCCTTTACAATATCTTATTTCTTTGTGGGAGCTATTGCAAAAGTTGATTGGGATGTTTGACCTGGTTTGACGTACATTGTAAAACAAATAAACTTTTCTGCATGGTTTTTTATTTCTGCATGACAAAAATCTACAAGGAAATTAGCTCTCTTTATCAATGGGGTCAATGGGGAAGATGGAATCGCGTTTTTCCACAAAGGTGGGCGTGGTCTAGGGGAATGCCTAACCGTGGTATATTGGGTATATACCATACCCACACATACCTTATTGCTTAATTATGAGTATTTGTTGAGTTCTAATGAATGGTAAGAAAACCTTCCCTATCCCATGACAAATGATACTGTTTTGATAGAGCTATTTAGTTTTGTGACAGGTATTAAGTTAGGATGGTGTAGTTTTGTCAAACACACTTCAGTTTAGTGGGTCTAAATTCAGTTTTTTGACAAAAGTGGCAGAGCAATAGAGAAATGAATATGATTGCAACACAAAACAAGAAACAACTGCACTAAACATGTATGATGAATTTAAAACAGTGCTTAACATGTACTTTGAGGCTTGAAAGTAGTTTATTGGGCAATCAAAATACTACACGTCACCCATATAGAATTACACCATTTATTCACTTGATTTATCCAGTAACCAATCAATTATGTTTCAAGACAAAGTATGTTTAACTGTATAAAATGACACTTCTTTCAGAAACACAAACTAGTGCTACTCAGCATTCGAAGGACAGGCTTTTGTAATAGCCTAATTTTGTTAAATTTTTGTTAATCAGTGATTGTTTGATTGATTGACTGATATAGTAGTCTTATTGATGATGTCACAGTTAGCTGATGGTTAGATTCCACAAGGAGACTGGAGAGGATCCTCCGACCGGCCCGAATGCTGAGTCGCTTCCACCCAAATTGTTAAACACATTTAGAAAAGCGTGAAATAAATTCTTCATCTTCAGCCACTGAGGAAGAGAGATTTTCCATTTTAGCAAATCATTTCAAATAAAAAACCAGACCCTCAAACACTTACATACGTAAAGTAGTATAATTATTGTTCACTTTACAAAAAGTTGTTTCCTACTTTACTACCAAGTCCACATGACATTACTGGTAAAGTCTTTGATCTTCATCAGCTGCAAAGTGTAAAAACGGAATAATGCACAGCAGCATTTTAAGCATCAGAACACTCAACATTAGATATTGTAGTTGAGAGGCAAGGAGTGCCACTTTGACTTTAGGGCATGATTAGGTGCTATGACACAGTACAATATAATATAATATTTTAAAATACA
>NW_025539590.1:0-12240 GCF_020615455.1 Coregonus clupeaformis | reverse complement strand
TGGTTATTACCAGTACTGTTGGTTGGTTCAATCAATCAATCAATTTTATTTTATATAGCCCTTCTTACATCAGCTAATATCTCGAAGTGCTGTACAGAAACCCAGCCTAAAACCCCAAACAGCTAGTAATGCAGGTGTAGAAGCACGGTGGCTAGGAAAAACTCCCTAGAAAGGCCAAAACCTAGGAAGAAACCTAGAGAGGAACCAGGCTATGAGGGGTGGCCAGTCCTCTTCTGGCTGTGCCGGGTGGAGATTATAACAGAACCATGCCAAGATGTTCAAAAATGTTCATAAGTGACAAGCATGGTCAAATAATAATCAGGAATAAATCTCAGTTGGCTTTTCATAGCCGATCATTAAGAGTTGAAAACAGCAGGTCTGGGACAGGTAGGGGTTCCATAACCGCAGGCAGAACAGTTGAAACTGGAATAGCAGCAAGGCCAGGCGGACTGGGGACAGCAAGGAGTCACCACGGCCGGTAGTCCCGACGTATGGTCCTAGGGCTCAGGTCTCTCAGTTGGCTTTTCATAGCCGATCATTAAGAGTTGAAAACAGCAGGTCTGGGACAGGTAGGGGTTTCGTAACCGCAGGCAGAACAGTTGAAACTGGAATAGCAGCAAGGCCAGGCGGACTGGGGACAGCAAGGTGTCAGCATGCCCGGTAGTCCTGACGTATGGTCCTAGGGCTCAGGTTCTCAGAGAGAAAGAGAGAACGAGAGAATTAGAGAGAGCATACTTAAATTCACACAGGACACTGGATAAGACAGGAGAAGTACTCCAGGTATAACCAACTAACCCCAGCCCCCGACACATAAACTACTGCAGCATAAATACTGGAGGCTGAGACAGGAGCGGTCCGGAGACACTGTGGCCCCATCCGAAGAAACCCCGGACAGGGCCAAACAGGAAGGATATAACCCCACCCACTCTGCCAAAGCACAGCCCCCGCACCACCAGAGGGATATCCTCAACCACCAACTTACAATCCTGAGACAAGGCCGAGTATAGCCCACAGAGGTCTCCACCACAGCACAAACCAAGGGGGCGCCAACCCAGACAGGAAGATCACGTCAGTAACTCAACCCACTCAAGTGACGCACCCCTCCTAGGGACGGCATGAAAGAGCACCAGCAAGCCAGTGACTCAGCCCCTGTAACAGGGTTAGAGGCAGAGAACCCCAGTGGAGAGAGGGGAACCGGCCTGGCAGAGACAGCAAGGGCTGTTCGTTGCTCCAGAGCCTTTCCGTTCACCTTCACACTCCTGGGCCAGACTACACTCAATCATATGACCTACTGAAGAGATAAGTCTTCAGTAAAGACTTAAAGGTTGAGACCGAGTCTGCGTCCCTCACATGGGTAGGCAAACTGTTCCATAAAAATGGAGATCTATAGGAGAAAGCCCTGCCTCCCGCTGTTTGCTTAGAAATTCTAGGGACAATTAGGAGGCCTGCGTCTTGTGACCGTAGCGTACGTATTGGTATGTACGGCAGGACCAACTCGGAAAGATAGGTAGGAGCAAGCCCATGTAACGCTTTATAGGTTAACAGTAAAACCTTGAAATCAGCCCTTGCCTTAACAGGAAGCCAGTGTAGGGAAGCTAGCACTGGAGTAATATGATCAAATTTCTTGGTTCTAGTCAGGATTCTAGCAGCCGTATTTAGCACTAACTGAAGTTTATTTAGTGCTTTATCCGGGTAGCCGGAAAGTAGAGCATTGCAGTAGTCTAACCTAGAAGTAACAAATGCATGGATTAATTTTTCTGCATCATTTTTGGACAGAAAATTTCTGATTTTTGCAATGTTACGTAGATGGAAAAAAGCTGTCCTTGAAACAGTCTTGATATGTTCGTCAAAAGAGAGATCAGGGTCAAGAGTAACGCCGAGGTCCTTCACAGTTTTATTTGAGACGACTTTACAACCATCAAGATGAATTGTCAGATTTAACAGAAGATCTCTTTGTTTCTTGGGACCTAAAACAAGCATCTCTGTTTTGTCCGAGTTTAAAAGTAGAAAGTTTTCAGCCATCCACTTCCTTATGTCTGAAACACAGGCTTCTAGCGAGGGCAATTTTGGGGCTTCACCATGTTTCATTGAAATGTACAGCTGTGTGTCATCCGCATAGCAGTGAAAGTTAACATTATGTTTTCGAATAACATCCCCAAGAGGTAAAATATATAGTGAAAACAATAGTGGTCCTAAAACGGAACCTTGAGGAACACCGAAATTTACAGTTGATTTGTCGGAGGACAGACCATTCACAGAGACAAACTGATATCTTTCCGACAGGTAAGATCTAAACCAGGCCAGATCTTGTCCGTGTAGACCAATTTGGGTTTCCAGTCTCTCCAAAAGAATGTGGTGATCGATAGTGTCAAAGGCAGCACTAAGGTCTAGTAGCACGAGGACAGATGCAGAGCCTCGGTCTGACGCCATTAAAAGGTCATTTACCACCTTCACAAGTGCAGTCTCAGTGCTATGATGGGGTCTAAAACCAGACTGAAGCATTTCGTATACATTGTTTGTCTTCAGAAAGGCAGTGAGTTGCTGCGCAACAGCTTTTTCTAAAATTTTTGAGAGGAATGGAAGATTCGATATAGGCCGATAGTTTTTTATATTTTCCGGGTCAAGGTTTGGCTTTTTCAAGAGAGGCTTTATCACTGCCACTTTTAGTGAGTTTGGTACACATCCGGTGGATAGAGAGCTGTTTATTATGTTCAACATAGGAGGGCCAAGCACAGGAAGCAGCTCCTTCAGCAGTTTAGTAGGAATAGGATCCAGTATGCAGCTTGAAGGTTTAGAGGCCATGATTATTTTCATCATTGTGTCAAGAGATATAGTACTAAAACACTTAAGTGTCTCTCCCGATCCCAGGCCCTCGCAGAGTCTGGCAGATCCAGGACAGCTAAGCCCTGGAGGAATACGCAGATTCAAAGAGGAGTCCGTAATTTGCTTTCTAATGGTCATGATCTTTTCCTCAAAGAAGTTCATGAATTTATTACTGCTGAAGTGAAAGCCATCCTCTCTTGGGGAATGCTGCTTTTAGTTAGCTTTGCAACAGTATCAAAAAGAAATTTTGGATTGTTCTTATTTTCCTCGATTAAGTTGGAAAAGTAGGATGATCGAGCAGCAGTGAGGGCTCTTCGGTACTGCACGGTACTGTCTTTCCAAGCTAGTCGGAAGACTTCCAGTTTGGTGTGGCGCCATTTCCGTTCCAATTTCCTGGAAGCTTGCTTCAAAGCTCGGGTATTTTCTGTATACCAGGGAGCTAGTTTCTTATGACAAATGTTTTTCGTTTTTAGGGTGCAACTGCATCTAGGGTATTGCGCAAGGTTAAATTGAGTTCCTCAGTTAAGTGGTTAACTGATTTTTGTCCTCTGACGTCCTTGGGTAGGCAGAAGGAGTCTGGAAGGGCATCAAGGAATTTTTGTGTTGTCTGAGAATTTATAGCACGACTTTTGATGCTCCTTGGTTGGGGTCTGAGCAGATTATTTGTTGCGATTGCAAACGTAATAAAATGGTGGTCCGATAGTCCAGGATTTTGTGGAAAAACATTAAGATCTACAACATTTATTCCATGGGACAAAACTAGGTCCAGAGTATGACTGTGGCAGTGAGTAGGTCCAGAGACATGTTGGACAAAACCCACTGAGTCGATGATGGCTCCGAAAGACTTTTGGAGTGGGTCTGTGGACTTCTCCATATGAATATTAAAATCACCAAAAATTAGAATATGATCTGCTATGACTACAAGGTCTGATAGGAATTCAGGAAACTCAGAGAGGAACGCTGTATATGGCCCAGGAGGCCTGTAAACAGTAGCTATAAAAAGTGATTGAGTAGGCTGCATAGATTTCATGACTAGAAGCTCAAAAGACGAAACGCCATTTTTTTTTGTAAATTGAAATTTGCTATCGTAAATGTTAGCAACACCTCCGCCTTTGCGGGATGCACGGGGAATATGGTCACTAGTGTAACCAGGAGGTGAGGCCTCATTTAACACAGCAAATTCATCAGGCTTAAGCCATGTTTCAGTCCAATCACATCAAGATTATGATCAGTGATTAGTTCATTGACTATGACTGCCTTTGAAGTGAGGGATCTAACATTAAGTAACCCTATTTTGAGATGTGAGGTATCACGATCTCTTTCAATAATGGCAGGAATGGAGGAGGTCTTTATCCTAATAAGATTGCTAAGGTGAACACCGCCATGTTTAGTTTTGCCCAACCTAGGTCGAGGCACAGACACAGTCTCAATGGGTATGGCTGAGCTGACTACACTGACTGTGCTATTGGCAGACTCCACTAAGCTGGCAGGTTGGCTAACAGCCTGCTGCCTGGCCTGCACCCTATTTCACTGTGGGGCTAGAGGAGTTAGAGCCCTATCTATGTTGGTAGATAAGATGAGAGCACCCCTCCAGCTAGGATGGAGTCCGTCCCTCATCAGCAGGTCAGGCTTGGTCCTGTTTGTGGGTGAGTCCCAGAAAGAGGGCCAATTATCTACAAATTCTATCTTTTGGGAGGGGGCAGAAAACAGTTTTCAACCAGCGATTGAGTGCTGAGACTCTGCTGTAGAGCTCGTCACTCCCCCTAACTGGGAGGGGGCCAGAGACAATTACTCGATGCCGACACATCTTTCTAGCTGATTTACACGCTGAAGCTATGTTGCACTTGGTGACCTCTGACTGTTTCATCCTAACATCGTTGGTGCCGACGTGGATAACAATATCTCTATACTCTCTACACTCGCCAGTTTTAGCTTTAGCCAGCATCATCTTTAGATTAGCCTTAACGTCGGTAGCCCTGCCCCCTGGTAAACAGTGTATGATCGCTGGGTGATTCGTTTTAAGTCTAATACTGCGGGTAATGGAGTCGCCAATGACTAGGGTTTTCAATTTGTCAGAGCTAATGGTGGGAGCCTTCGGCGTCTCAGACCCCGTAACGGGAGGAGTAGAGACAAGAGAAGACTCAGACTCAGACTCCGACTCGCTACATAATGGGGAAAACCGGTTGAAAGTTTCTGTCGGCTGAATGAGCGACACCGGTTGATCATTCCAACAGTATTTCCCTCCAGAAGCCATGAGAAAGTTGTCGGTTGGTTATAGTCAGTACTGTTGGTTGGTTATTGTCAGTACTGTTGGTTGGTTATTGTCAGTACTGTTGGCTGGTTATTGTCAGTACTGTTTGGTTGGTTATTGTCAGTACTGTTGATTGGTTATTGTCAGTACTGTTGGTTGGTTATTGTCAGTACTGTTGGTTGGTTATTGTCAGTACTGTTGGTTGGTTATTGTCAGTACTGTTGGTTGGTTATTGTCAGTACTGTTTGGTTGGTTATTGTCAGTGCTGTTGAGCTCCACATAAACCCCCCCAACACACAATAAACTGTCGCCAGCAGCCACGGGAAGCAGCACTATTCACACTTAAAAATAACCAGCAAAATGCTATTTAAACAGACCCAGGTTACAGCCACTAATAAAACAAATACACACAGGAATAATTGTATCAACACGCCAACCTGGCTGTAAGAAAAAAACTCACCATGTGTAGTGGGGGGGGGCTCTGGAGAGAGAGAATGAACGAGAGTGTGAAGGAAGGTGGGATGGAGGGAGGTAAAAGGAAAAGGGGTGGAGGGAAACAGGTCCCACAGAGCTACCGTGCAGGCGCCAGTGAAGACAGCGACGGAGGGAGGGATGTAGGGAGCGAAAGCAGAGAAAAAAAGCCTGCAGAAACTCTCAACAGATGCGTGAAGCCCTTGTCAGCATTCCTGCTAGGTAACGCAAGGTCAGGAGTGAGCAGGAAGACAATATGAGGACTATTTGGGCTCCCTGAGCGCCAGATGTGTTTTAATAAGACGGCTGCCCTCACAGCTAATAAGGTCAGCCTCTGGCTCCAGCCAGACGAGCAAACAAGTAGACTCTTGGCAGGAATTCAGCTCCGGCTTGGCACAGCCTCCCTCCCTGCTTCCTGCCTGCCTCGCTCCACTTCACTCCACTCCACTCGCTGCCTGCCTGCCTCGGAGAGAGAGAAGAGAGGGAAGCCCAGAGAGAAGAGGAGAGGTTCCGTGGAGTGGAGCGCTCTCTCTCTCTCTATCCCCAACACACACACACACACACACCCACATCCTTGTTCCACCCCTCGCTCTCTATCTCCCCCATCTCTCTCTTTTCCCTCTATACCTAACTTTTATTAGACACTTCCCTTTTCTGCTAGGAGAGCAAGATAAAATATCGGAACTTTTCAGCACACACACACCCCCCCCGCCCCACTGTACTGTCCATCCCCTCTGACTACCTTTCGATACGCAACATAAAAAAGTACCGCTGCCGTTAATAAATACATTATTAATGTACAAATAAATATTGGCACAATGAATCTGAGTTCTCCTGAGAGGAGAATAAAGCTGTGGCATGGGTGCCGGGAGACAGAGGGAGACGGAGGGCTGGGAAGACCTCCCCACACAGAAGAAGGGAGGGGGGAGATGGAGAGAGAGAGAGAGAGAGAGAGAGAGAGAGAGAGAGAGAGAGAGAGAGAGAGAGAGAGAGAGAGAGAGAAATAGGAGGAAAGAGGAAAAGCGAGTTTTGGCAGCATTGTTGGAGGCTCTGTTTACAGTTATGACTGCCAATCGCTTGTACAGAACAGAGAGAGAGAGAGAGAGAGAGAGAGAGAGAGAGAGGGAAAAATAGAGAATACTCCAGACAAAGCTAGTCCAAACAATGCTTCATTTGAATAAATGTTTTAATCCAATAATCCAGTGGGGAAAAATACATATTTGCAAATGTGAGTGTGTACCCCTGTCACACACTCAGGCGCAAACACACACGCGCATGAACGCACACACACACACTCGGGGATGGTGTGACAGATGTAGACTTGTGGTTGCCACAGCACCCAGTTCTGTATCGGAGGTGAGAGGGGCTCTCAGCATGTCCCTGTCATTAATACACACACTTACAGCCAAGAGTACACACACATACACACATACACACACAGGACCAACCCAACCCCTCAGCACAGCTAGGATTTGCTTTAAGCCCCTACACACTCCCTCTCCTCCCCTCCCTCTCCTCGTCCCTCTCCCCCTTTGGCCTCCCTCTATCCAGTCTCTCTCTCTCTCTGGTGGGTGGTAAAGTTGACGTCATCCTCGACTTCTCACGAAATCTCCTCCCCTCCCCATGCCTGCAGCATTCACAGCTCAAATATTTACCCCTGCGCTTGGCTACAGCCTGCCCTGCTCTGTTATAACACACACACACACACACACACACACAGTAATGTTCACACACTCACACACTGCACCATAATACCCATTGTGATGTCACGAGAGGCTACACAGCTTTCAGCGGGATTGCTCAAGTAGTGCAAGGAGACCAGGTTCAACCAAAACAAGGATTTTATTAAAGGTCTTGGGAAACTAACGAAAGTATAACACAATTCTGTTCTCTGGTGGCTCTTTAAGGGTTAACAGTTCAGGGATGTCTCTTCCACATCCAAAATCATAACTCTCCCTCGCTCAAATAACTTTTCCCCAGTCTTACTGTATTCCACGTTGCAGCTAGTGGCCAACCCAGCAAAACGTCCTTCCAAATGTCCCACACGTATTTCCACAGGTGCATATATCCAAAGGTGAGTATTTCCCAAAGGTAAGTATCTCCAAATCCTTATATTCCTCATGGAAGTGGACGTGCAGCACTCTTGTCCTCCAGAGAGCCCAGGTTGGAGACTGTCTCTTCCCTTCCCAAACCTTCAGCTCATCAGCTCCTCATTTGTTTCAGCTGCGTGGGAAGATTGGCCATAGAGGGGTGGAGTTCCCGACCATACCAGCAGATGGAGCCATAGCTGTCTGGGTTTGCAGCCACCTCAGGGGGATGTAACGTCCCTCCAGGACACAGCCTCTCGTGACATCACACATCCCCCTCCTCGGGACCGACGTCCTCGTCGGGGTAACGGCTGTGAAGAAGGCATCACGCCGGGAGAGGGCGTCCGCATTGCCGTGGTGCTTGCCAGCCTGCTCTCTCTTCAACTCCTCCACCTCTAGGACCAGGGACTCAGCCTCCTGTTGTCTCTCCTTGAGTTTCTTACTGAACGCATCAGCCTTGGTTTTAGCAGAGTTTAGCTTCTGTTGAGCAGCTTTCAGTTCCTTCTCTCTCTCTGCCTCCGCATTCTTCATCTTGTTCTCCAACACCTTGTACTTCTCCTCTGCCTTCTTCTGGACCTCCTTACTACTGCGCAGGGTCTCCTCACACTCCTCGATGGTCCTGCGCAGCCTCTCCAGCTCCTCCTGTTGCTTATGGAAGGAGCTCTGTTGGAAGTGTAGCCTGGAGGATATCTAACTCTTCTGTCTTCATGTCTAACTGTTGCTTTAACAAACGATACCTCTCAGCGGTCGCCTTCAGACCAGACAGTTCCTTGTCCAGATTCTGTAGCTCCGTCTCTGTGTCGGTCTGGGCACCTGCCATCCCTATCAGAGCCCGGGCGGGAGTGAGTAACTCGGAGGATTGCACCGGAGCCTTCCCAGGATGAGTCTTGCCTCTCCGTTTCCGAGGTACTCGGGTTATCCTCTCCTGAGACTCTCTCCAGAGTGGGTAAAAGGCTGGGCAGTCTCGTCCAATTAGGACAGGGACGGGGAGGGAATCAACCACCCCCGCCGTCGTGTGTATGGTTCCCCGTGTGCTGGTCATTGTAAGTTCAGTAATGGGGTATTCTCTGGTGTCCCCATGGACACAGGAAACTGGGAGGACTTTCCCCGGGGGTCAGACACGTTGGGCCCACCAAATCCTTACGCACCAGGGTGGCCCGGCTACCAGAATCCAGTAAGGCCTCCACATCATGGTGATTCACAGTTACCGGGCAGGTGGGGGTCGATCTGGGCCGCCATCTACGACTCCCAAGAGCGAGGCAAAACGGTGTGTGGGTGCTGAGCTGGAGGACTCCGCAGTGGGCATAGGTTCATCGGCTGGTTTCCCACACTGCCAGGAGATATGTCCCATCTCCCCACACCGGTAACACTGTCGAGTTTCCCCCCCTCCTGGTGTACTCTTCTTGGACCCGCCTGGTTTCTGGCTCCCCCTGGAGCCGGGATAAGTCCTGACGTGGCTGGGTTCGAGACCTTGGGGTCCTTTGGACGGGTTCTTCCCATTTGTGGTGGGGCCGCACTCCTGGGGTCTTTTTCGGGAAGCATTCAGCATCTCCGCTGTGGCCTGGTACTTTTCCACAGCTTCCACGGTCAGATCAGCCGTGGTCAAGGCCTGTTGACTGATGACCCGTTTTGCCTCATAAGGCAGGGCGCGTAGGTAACGATCCACCACAACGGCCTCCACCACCGCCGCTGCTGTATTCCTCTGCGGATCCAGCCATTTCCTTGCGATTCGGACAAGTTCATGCATCTGCGCCCGAGGAGGTTGGTCTGGTTGGAAGGTCCAGCTGTGAAAGCGCTGGGCCATACCAAACTTTGTGAGTCCATATCTGCTGAGGATCTCAGACTTCAGGGCATCATAGTCAGTAACCTGGTCAGGGCCCAGGTCCCGGACAGCATTCAGCGATTCCCCGGTTAGAAAGGGGGGCTAACAGACCAACCCACTGTTGCTTGGGCCAGGCTTCCCTAGTGGCCGTGGCCTCAAATGCATGCAGGTATGCCTCAATGTCATCGGTAGCTCCCATCTTAGATATAAAGTCACTTGCCTTTATTGGGCGGGTATTTTGGACAACCCTCTGTCTCTGCAACTGCAATTCCTCTGCCTTCAGAAGGTTGGCTTTCTTTTGCTCCTCCAAGAGAGCCACGTTTGCTTGCATCTGGGCTTGCTGGCCAGCAACAAGGGCTTTCAATATGTCCTCCATTTCAGTCGGCGGGGAGCCTACGGCCAACTTGGAAAACTGGGTGATCAAACCTTCGGTATCCTCCTCTGACATGCACTATTAACGCTTGAGCGTGCCCGTATTCTCCACCATCTGTGATGTCACGAGAGGCTACACAGCTTTCAGCGGGATTGCTCAAGTAGTGCAAGGAGACCAGGTTCAACCAAAACAAGGATTTTATTAAAGGTCTTGGGAAACTAACGAAAGTATAACACAATTCTGTTCTCTGGTGGCTCTTTAAGGGTTAACAGTTCAGGGATGTCTCTTCCACATCCAAAATCATAACTCTCCCTCGCTCAAATAACTTTTCCCCAGTCTTACTGTATTCCACGTTGCAGCTAGTGGCCAACCCAGCAAAACGTCCTTCCAAATGTCCCACACGTATTTCCACAGGTGCATATATCCAAAGGTGAGTATTTCCCAAAGGTAAGTATCTCCAAATCCTTATATTCCTCATGGAAGTGGACGTGCAGCACTCTTGTCCTCCAGAGAGCCCAGGTTGGAGACTGTCTCTTCCCTTCCCAAACCTTCAGCTCATCAGCTCCTCATTTGTTTCAGCTGCGTGGGAAGATTGGCCATAGAGGGGTGGAGTTCCCGACCATACCAGCAGATGGAGCCATAGCTGTCTGGGTTTGCAGCCACCTCAGGGGGATGTAACGTCCCTCCAGGACACAGCCTCTCGTGACATCACACCATTCACTCACATACTTACACATTAATTACAGGCACAGTCCACTTCATGCTAAAGAGCCACATACCATAGGGATCACTTAAAGTCCACCTCAATGACAGCAGGCTAAAGAGGTGGACAGCAGGCTCTAGGGGTAGCAATAGCATGGTAGTAATGCTGGTTGGGCTGTGAGGGTGGATGTAGGAGAAAGCTGAGAGGTGGCAGAGGCTACTTCTTCTAAATGAGTGTCTGTCTATCCTGTATAGTTCCATGTAATTAGGCAAACTCATGTCCCAGGCATGAGTCAGACCATGTTAGCTGACCAGGAAAAACTCCTGACCCTAGTTAGCCTATAGATAATCAACAATCACATTCAGAGTTAACATTGGTCAGGTGACAAAAGACACCCCTGAGAGACGGCTTCTTTAGAGTGGTCAACTGGTATAGAGGTCAAAGGTCAATCGCTGTGTGGTAGGGTCAGACAGCAGGCTCTGTTTAGCTCTAGTGGGGTTTGGGGAGTAACTGGGGATAGTCCTTATTACATCAACAACACACACATAATGTATATATAGAAAAGACACACACACACACACTGTAGGTTGTATACCGCAGGTAGGGTAAAGGTCTGTTCCCACGGTCCCAGTATGTATGAGTTAGTAGAGAGCAGGTAGTCAACTGGTCCTGTCTTCCTACTTTAACACCACATCACTGAGAGCAAACTGGGCTCTCCCACACAGCCATCCATTCAGTAACAGGGTTAATTCTGCGTGGTTACAGGGTTAAAAAAGAAACAACTCAAAGGGTTACGTTTAGGTATTAAATCTGAGTGGACTATGGTTTGGGGAAGGCTTTTACCATCAGGTATCATCAGTATTCACAGTATTCTCACTGCTTGCTTGAGCATTGTGAACTGCCGTAGTGAAGTGTTCTAAGCAGTGTGCTCTGACACCAAGGATCACGAGTTCGCTCCCAGTGCTGGGCAATCGCTTACATTTTTTGGGTGAGAGCAAAGAAAGCCATATATCGACTTCTCAGGACCTTTTTAAACATCCGAAATGGGCATCTATTTCTAGTGATCAGTCTGAGCCCACAGCGTGCATGCAAACATACACACACACACACACCACAGGTCACTTGAGTTAGTCTGTTTAGAGAGAACCATCATCACCATAGCAGTGGTCTGTTCCACTGGATAGGATGAATAATAACACAAAGTTCCATAGGGTTCAGAACACCCAGTACCATGGTGATTACATGAAGAGGAACACGGTCATTTCACTGAGAACCAGCCTAGACTGAACAGTACTAGTAGACAGAGTAGAAACCGTACAGGCCTATTGGCTTTTTTTTCTCAATTGCTTGAAACCACTTTTAGAGCTGTGGTTAAAAGTATACACAAACAACAGAAGCATTATGTACTCTAAGAGGAAAATTGGCGTGAGCCAGAATGGCCATTGTGATTTTTCCAGCAGTTTAGAAAGTCTTCATATTTTGGCTGTGGTTGACATGCAGTCAATATAGAATGGTATCCTCCAGACCCTGCCTGGCTGGCTCCTTCTGGTTCTACACCACAAGACTGTTCTGTAAGAGAGGAAAACCTGATTTCCATCTAACTATTAACTACACCATTCACTACACTACAATCACACCTCTCCCCCTCCTCTCTCTCTCTCTCTCTCTCTCTCTCTCTCTCCTCCTCAGATCAGGTATCAAAGTGAGGGT
>NW_025539589.1:0-12239 GCF_020615455.1 Coregonus clupeaformis | reverse complement strand
CCACAGTATTGCTTACCGACCTTCACTGTTCGTTGTCAAGGGAGACTCCAAGAAGTTAAATGGAAGCAAAGTTAATGCACTTTTTCCATTTACAATGATTTTGTGGCTTAGCGTGGCTGTAAAATAAAACACCCTGCTATTAGCTAAAAACAACACAAGGTTCACTTTATGCTAGAATGCAATCTCAGAGAAGTGAGGTAGACCGCTAGACCTGGGTACCGCTCAGTAGGCAGAAAACAGTTTAAACTGTATTTTTGAAATCTCCATGTACAACAAGACCACACATATTGTAGTTTTTGCTACGCTGTGCCCTACTGAACATGACCCAGGTATTTATTTGACTGTACTGTGTAAAGCGAAATCGGGCTAGATTAGCCTCACTTGGAAAGATGTTGCAGTAAAGGCTCAGAGATCTTTCACTGCACTTCAGAAACAGTCAAGAAAGTCATAATTAGCTTACCCAGTGACTATGTCTTGACTGAGGGAAGGATGGCCTGGACTACAGGAGGGACAAGGGGTTCTGGTTGCCATTCTTCGATCAAGTCTCCTTTCTCCTGTTATAGACGAAACACTACGGAGTTAACACATTGTGCCAGAAATAGTTCCACAAAGAATTTCCACCCCAGAGTGCAATCCGATGCACTCCCAGCTGGGGTGAAACGCATTTCCCTCACCTTTCTCTGTGAGGTCTGAACGCTTCCTGTAGTTTGTACGTCTTTTTTGAAAACAGGAGTCTGATGATCCACACATGAGGATCTCCCTCCAGGACCAGGATGGCAGGCAGGTGCCTGAGGAGAGACATAGGTCACCCTGGGTCCATTGCAAAACTCCCTTGCGATAGTAGGTTTGAGCAGGTAGGGTATTTTATAATTTTTTTAAATAGTATTATTTCCAAACAATTTATTTAGTTTGTGTTAAACATCATAGTGATGAAAACGTATTACTGCTCCCCAAGGGACTTTGGTTTCTTGGAGCATTTCCGCCTCTGGACCCGAGCCCAATCGTGTTCAATTCATTCTCATTGTGCTTCTGAATCGAGGTGTGAATTGAACCAAGCACCCTTGATTATCACAATATAATCGCAGGCTTATTAACGCCAGGGTCATTGTCAAGGCTAGATCAGGGATCTTCTGTCATTTAAAAACCTTACTCCTTAGTTGTAATGTAGACCCAGCCTTGCAGACGTGTAGGCTAGGGTAAGGTAGCCTAATAGGAAATGGCTTTGCCTGCAATTCACAACTCTAAACCTCATGCTACTGTCTCATGAATCAAAGGGGTGAATTGATATCTTTTGGTTCCAGAGCTGGACATGGTCCGGCTGCTCCAAGACAACTAGGGCTAGGCTCCCATGGGAGAGCGGTAATCGCGCTCATCAACGCTAGGATCATTACAGTATCTAAGAAATGAATCCACCCTCCCATCCCTCTTTCTCCTCTTCCAAACCAAGGGAAGCAGTGGCTGACAAGTGTACTAATTCGCTAAATGTGCCCCAACTCATTTTACTTGCAAAGTTGAACTCAACTCTTACCAAATCAAAATGTTATTTGTCACATACCAATACAACAGGTTAGACCTTACAGTGAAATGCTTAACTACAAGCCTCTTAACCAACAATGCAATTTTTTAAGAAATAATTTAAATAAAACAAATAAAAAATAAAAGTAAATAAATAACTAAAGAGCAGCAGTAATAGGTATATTGTCTCTTCCATTTTAACTAAGAGCCATCGCTGACATGTTCCAACAAATGAGCTACACAGCTGCCTATCCCTGTTAGGGTCAGTTTGATCATGACTCTCAGTTCCATTACATTACTACATAAGAGTCATTGGACGACCAGACCTTTCTGTAATGAGGGAAAGTTTTTTTTAAAGAGCCCCAACACTCGGTTTGAACATTAACACGTACTGCTTGTGGTACGGTTTTGGAAGCATTATGATCTTCTCTCTTTTCAAATCAGTGAGAAGTAATTCTTTAAATGATACACACCTTTTTTAGGGGGTTGGGGTTCCCACACAGCCATATGTTCATGTTACAGCGCTTATATTACAGAAAACAGATGGAAGACTACCTGTGCTAATTAATCTGCATCTCCGAACACCTGTGGTGAACGGGAAGAGCGATGACAAACAAAGTGCTGTCACTGAAAATACTCTACTGCAACTGTTAAAACTTACAGGTATGTGTGTATTTAGCATTTCCAGAAATTATTTAGGATGGGCCAGAAAGTAGAGGGGATTTATGTTTCTAGAACCGTACCGCAACTGAGAATCGATTCACATTTACATTAAATATTTGGCTGTTTTACTTTCTGAACAGAAACATAAGTTATATGGTGATCAATGAATTTGGAACAAACTCAACCCCAAAACGATCAAAATATCGAAATATGTCCTCGACATGGAACAGGTGAAAAAAAACGAAATACGTGTGTTTCTGAAATTAAGATAATGGAAATGTATGTAGTGCGGTTAGCTGTTTATAAAATCATCACAGCTCACTTCATATGTTATCTCTTGAAACGCCTTTACTGAAAATATTTCACTAAGATTGGCCCATACTACAAAATCGAACGCGACGCACCCCTGACACGAAAGACTATTGGCTAAAATATTGCCGACCATGTCTGGTAACAATATGAACTACACTTCCTGAACAGGAGTTTTCTATCGTTTCTCTCTCTTTTACGCAGTTTAATTACACAAACAACATACGAGACAGTATGTTGTAAAGGAACAGAATAAATCTACAACTTTAAAGAGAATGTATATAAATAAAGACAAATTACCTCGTGAGTGCTTGTACCATCCACTAACACCCAACGTTGCCCTGACGCCATCTTGGTTATCTGATCACATGGTCAACGTCACCGCCTATAAGATAAGGGTTCGTTCGTAAATTCACTCTCGCCATCAACTCGATTTCACTGATGAATTTAAAGCGCAATATTTTTTTATTTCACCTTTATTTAACCAGGTAAGCTAGTTGAGAACAAGCTCTCATTTACAACTGCGACTGGCCAAGATAAAGCGAAAGCAGAGCGATAAAAAACAACAACAACAAACACAGAGTTACATATGGGGTAAACAAAACAAAGTCAAAAATTCAACAGAAAAGATATATACAGTGTGTGCAAATGTAGCAAGTTATGGAGGTAAAAGGCACAATAAATAGGCCAGAAGTGCAAAATAATTACAATTTAGTATATAAAACTGAAATCGATAGATGTGCAAGAGATGATGAGCAAAATAGAGATACTGGGGTGCAAATGAGCAAAATAAATAACAATATGGGGAGAGGAGAGGTAGTTGGGTGGGCTAATTCCAGACGGGCTGTGTACAGGTGCAGTGATCGTAAGGTGCTCTAGACAACTGATGCTTAAAGGTAGGGAGGGAGATAAGAGAACCCACTGAATATGACTGGAGTCAGCAAACGCCAGCAAAAAAAACGTAATTTAATTGTTGCCAGCAGCACATTTGTACAGTCACAAGAAAAACAGCCTACCAGCTCTGCTAATGCTGAGTAAAATGGTCAGAGTGGGAGGTGTTCTCTCGTTTGTGTCTGAAGTAGCTAGCCAACTTTAGCCAATTAGCATGGCTGCTTGACTGCCGCTGGAGGTCAGAACGCTGGGATCAACCCTACTCCTCCGGCCAGGGCGTAGTGCGCTCCGGGAGCGCGAAACGCTCTGAATTTGCGAACGCCCAGACCGTACTCGGCACTCCAGAGCGAATTTACGAACACCCCTCTAGCGAAAGCGGCATAGGCCGCGCCCTTTCAGGTCATGGCTAGAGGGGATCCAGCTTTTGTCAAATTATCGTCAAAAGTTTAAATGTTTTGCATTTTAGCTAACCCTAACTCTTTTCAAAACCCTAACCTAAATATCCGAACCTGCTGCGTAAAAGTCTCCAAAACCGCCACGAAAAAGTCCAACTAACGTTAATTTTACAAAAAGCTGGGACTCTTTCTAGCCATGACCTCTTTCTGCCGTTGTGGCTCCAGGAATGACAAGGCTACTCATTTTTAGCATACAACATTTCAACAACATGCTGGTTATCGTGGTTCCAAACGTTGAATAGCTACAAAAAATCTCCGAGGCGAAACCATTAATTAAAAGATGAGAAATCACTTTAAAAAAACGGTGATATGTTTTTTTTTAAAGGCAAAGGTACAAGACTGTGTACATACGAGAATTAGGGGCAAAAACAACCTACTCATCCCATACAATGGTTGTATGTTCAATTACAGAGAAGATAGCAAGTCACGTGACTTGTATTGCTCTGTGATTGGACAAAACCGGACAGTGAGGCTCATGGTTAGTGTAGGTTTTGGTGCTCTTTGAAACAGAATCAGACAGTAAAAACACGATTTCGCAACACAAACTGAACGACCAGTTGAAAACGGGGAGGGGTTTGGGAACGCCGCCAGCATGGCCACTGCCCTTTAACTACGTCACTCATTGCTTAAAGCCACACCTCGACACACCTACCAAACGATAGCAAACATACTCAAGGTTTGTCCAAGAAAGTATTGGGGAAACGTAAGCCGACCAGTACAAAAACCGTTCTGCAACGTAGCAAACGTTAAGCAAACTGAATGAACAGGTTTCCATCCAACCTTTTTATTGAGGAAGTAGCCAGGGGCACAACTTTCACCGGGCGTGTCCCCGGAGTTTTATCATTGCAAGGGATACAAAATTCGGCGACTGAGCGCTTTAGGACCATGCAAATGCCTCCCGAGTTTGAGTTTGAGTTTGAGTTTATTTGTTACAGGCGTGCACATTAATCAACGTTTCAGTAAAAGTGCTGCTCTTAGCCACGCCGGCTAATTTTCAACCGCGAGTCCCTGGGCAGGTTATTAAAAATAATTACAATATAGACAATAACAACATAGAACAAGACATAGCATAGGCAGACATAACAACATAGGACAAGCAAGACGTAAGCAACAGACAGAGCAACATAGAACAAAAAGCAGCAAGACAAAAATTCATAAAAGCAAACAAAGTGTTTCCACACCTCACAAGTTACAGACAACAGACATGGAAAGCCGAAAACACAGCTAGGGACCATGTTCACAAATCTTGACTTTTAGCCATGTCCAAGCATTTTGTGAAAGTGCGATATGTGGTGCAGTTATGTGTGTCTGATGGGCAGTGTATCCAGACATGGGGAGCTTCAGCAGAAAAAGCGGATTTACTAAAGGTGCTTTTCTTAGGGGAACTACACAGTCTCCTCTCATGGCAGCAGACCTTGTGGATCTGCTGCCATATGTTTGGGTTTTCTGTTTAACAAAAATACTTGAGTGGGAGGGGGAGCTAAGCCATTTAGGATCTTGAAGACAAGACTGTACGTGTTTGCACAAGATTTTCCCAACTCAGTAGCTTCATGCTTTCTAAGGATGTGACAGTGATGATGGCTATTGGGCTTCCTATCAAGCACTTTGAGAGCCTGTTTGTAGAGCAGACTGAATAGGTCTTACTGTTGTACAGCAAGCTTGGGGCCCAACTAGCCAAACAGTATGTTACGTGGGGGAGTATCATAGATTTGAAGTACAGTTTTGCTACCTCTGTAGTCAAACAATTTCGTATAACTGGAAAATTAGCTAGGTTGAATTTGTTTTTGAATTACCTTTTTTCACATGCTTTTTAAAAGAGAGTTGGAATCAAGTATGATGCCAAGTCTTAAAATCAGATACCCCCTGGAGCTTCTCCCCTGACACATAGACTTCTGGCTCAGTAGCATCTGTTGCCCTCTTTGTGAAGAACATGCAAACAAAGCTTTTTCCACATTGAGAGCAAACACGAGTCACTGAGCCACTTTGTAACCTGGGACCATTACAGTAGTGAGTTTTGTGCAGCTTGTTGTTTGCTCTTTGCATGCACATATTCACTCAGTATCATCTGCATACATTTGAACTCAGACCCAGTACAGACAGAAGAGCGCAGACCACTAATGTACAGGCTGAACAGGAGGGGCCCCCAGTATTGACCCCTTGGGGCACACCCACATCATAGCTAGGAGCGGGCGACAGCCTGCCATTGCTCACTCTGACACACTGAGTTCTGCCTTCAAGGTGATATTTGATCCATCTCAAGGCATCGGGGCAAAAGTTGAACTTGGACAATTTTGTGATGAGAATCTAACGGCAACAGTATCAAAAGCCTTCCTAGGTCCAGAAACACGCCCCAACAATCGCCCCCTTTGTCCATCTTGGACTTTACATTTTCCAGAAAAAAGCAGTTGGCTATTTTTGGGAGTGTTTCGCTTGAAGCCAAACTGCAGGTGTTGGTATGACGGGATATGGAGAAGGGTGAGCCGGTCACGGATGGATTCGACTAGGGTGGTAAATTGTATGACAAACGGCAGTTTATTCAGAGTAAAGATATCTGGTACAAAACGCACACGGCCCGCTCTTTCAGCTCATAGGGAACCTTCAGAAAAGCCCTAGAAAACATCAGTGCACAGCATGTTTTATACAGTTTAATAAAGTAGGCTGAGTCTGGCAGATCTGGTCTTCTGGTTGGTCCATGCTGTTCGAGCGTCGTCCTCTGTGATTGGGTCTAGGAGATCTACGCTCTGTAGCTCAGGCCCTGTTTCATCAATGTCTATGCAAGGTTGGTGTCAGCATTCTGTCTCTGAGTGTGTGTTCAGCATCATGTGCTCTTGTGCAATGCAGAACATGTTTTCTGCAATATATGGCTTTCGAAGTTCTTTGACAAAACTTGTCTTGAAAAAAAGGAATTAGTTATAGCAATGTAATAGCAATAAGCTATTTATAAAAAATATCATTTATAACAAATCTTCTCTACACGTTTAAAGACGTTAAAGGGAATGGCGGACATAAACCAAGTAAAAAAAAAAAAGGGAAACTTTCTGAGAGAGAGTTTTGATCCCCCCCGTGAGTGAACACAACAATCAGAGTTGGTCTTCGAAATTGCTAACTCTCTAATTGTCGTTGTTCAGGTTTGTAATCAGGACAGGCCCATCCACCTTTAATATTATATAAGGGAGGATAGTCACTTTCAAAAATCGCCCAGTTCCAAATCATTAGTTCCCAAAAGCGGATACAAGGCAAACATCCACAAAGAACAAGTATACCCATAGAAGCCATAACCTCACCCAGAATTGTCACAACAATAGTTTTCCATTTACCAAATATGTTATCAAACCAACCGCTTATGGAGCTATCAACACCAGAGTTCTTAACCAGTTCGTCGCAGCGTGGTGATGGTCACTCAAGCGCTTTTGTCACGGGTCCGGTCCGGGTGCTATATTGTTGGAGATGAAAATACAGCACATATATCCAAACAGAACACAAACCCCGGCCGCCCAGCCAAAAAAGCATATCTAAAGCTATTCTATTCTGCCATGCCATTAAGCTTAGTTGCCGCTGTCTGCTCAGCTAATCCCTTTATTGTATCACGAGTGTGGGTTATAAATATTTTGCTGGTTATATTAAATATAATTTATCCAATCTAAATTTTTAATTAATTGTTGACCACCAGAAAATACTTGATTCAAAACCCGGCTGCGATCTGATTGTGGATCCATCAATAATCCTTTTATCAAAGGATCCCGGGAGGAGGTCCTACTTCTATGTGACAACTCACCAGTCTGACACGCTTGATTGTTTGCTTACGTAGGTGAGTTCACAATCAGTTATCACCACATATCCATCAGATGTCAGCACGGGTCTGGTTTTTTTTTCCTAAAATCCTCTGGCTGCAACAAAGAGGGAGAGATTAGTCATGGTCTCTTTAGGTGTGACATTCTCTGTGTGGGGAGCAGGAGCCAAAAGGCCCTACCCTGTATCCTGTCTTACTAGTCCTAGAAAAAACAATTAGAATCCTCTGTGACTTCAAACTGAGGCAACCCAGGTCGGAATGACTTTGCTATCGGGGGAAACAGATAGTGCAAGTTACCATAAGACTCTCCAGTTGAAGAAGATATCTCACTTGTCAGGTCTGGTAATCTGTTTTAGCATAATTCAGACTTTCGGAGGCAGTACACCCTCATATGGGTCGCAGTCTGCCATTTTCTGATAATCCCGACTTTCACAACCCCAAACTGTATATGGAGATTTGATGACCCTCCCTAAAGTCCCTAGTATTTCCCCTTCCCCACGCAGTGTCTCCTATGCCTTTTAAACTTGTGTAGGTTAACTACCACTTCTGGCTGAAACAGGAGGGTCCTGGTGTGCTAGGAATATGGCCCCCACAATCAGACAGCTACCCCCGCCGGGAGACCTCCAGAATCCCCACCCTTGCCCTGGAGAACACGCCAGATGCCAGAGGCCAACCGATTGCTTCAGATACTTTCTCATCGAACCCACACAGGGATGAGATCAGACAGGGTAAGGGAACTTCGTAGGAGGCAAACCCCGAACCCTAGTGGTGATCGGATCTTTCTCCTAACTCTGTGTTTGTTCGTCAGGTGTAGCTGGTTTTGCCTTTTTACAGTGTGTGGACATGCACCCAGATGGATCTCTCTCAGCCATTCTGCTGGCAAAGGCAGTACTTGGTGGGCCCTTCCCGCCAGGCCTGGTTCAGTCTCCTGGCTAGATAGAGTGGGTCACCTTCTCCTTTAATTCACCTGTGGGGCACAAAACCTCTGACATACAGGTGTGGTTAAAAACTATCATGTTTTCTGTTTTGTTTTAAAAAGTATTTTGTCCTCTCCTTCGTATATATTTAATATTTAATCCATCCATCCCCCTTTTTGACACATGATTTGGCCACAATATTACCACCTACCTAAACAATCACTTTGGTAATATTGGTAATTCATTATCCAATTGCCATTCCTCCACTCTCTCTTTTGTTATATTATGGTTCAAATCGAATATACTATTACCAAACTATAATCTTCTTCACAATTTGCACAGTATTACAAATTACCCTCAACTTAGTAAAATAAACTATCTTAAAGTCCTGCCTTATGCCTTTAGAATTTACTAGTGTGGATGATTAATTAACACCAGAATGTTAAAACAGAGTTCAGGGGGAGGCAATTGAAATCACTTAACGAACTGTTTAATCCCATAGTATACTAAACATTACATTATTCTGAATATTTCATAAATGTTAGTTATCCCAAGTGTTCATTAAGCCTAATGACATTCATTCTCATAAGAAATCATATAACCCCAAACTCAGCCAAAAGCTAAAAAAACTCCATAAAAATTCACTGTGTGCTCCCTCTAAGACCTATCACCCTTGGACCTGCGAAAACCCTCCAAAATTGAAACAACAACCCTTTATAAACATCATACTAGGTGTGTTGTTTTTTATTTGAAACCCCCAATTAAAACCAACAACCAAACAAAGCCGGGTAATGAGGACTCCTGATTTCTCTCTTCCCCTTTGCCTACAGTTTCTTAACTGGTGCCCTTTCCTTGCAGTAACTACACGGTTCCTCACATTCTCTAGCAAAATGTCCTGTTTGTCACAATTGTAACACTTCCACTCATCCTGTCTCCACTATTACTATTTCTTCTTGTCTGTCTTTGCTACCGTAACCTTTTTTCTAGGTATTGACTAGGATAGTCTCACTGTCTCTAATTCAACATAAAACCCCATCATCCAATCAATTTTCATACCCATTACTGTCAATGCCAAATTAGGTTTCTCTGTTCCTGTTGAAGTGCTAAATCAATAGTGACCAATTCAAACACCTCACAATTTGGATCAAAGGGTTCCTTAGTCTTCCCCTACTAGAGTCTACTATTTCTCCCTCAAGGACCAGTCACGCCTTATCTTCCTCTTTCTCACACTCAAAGCTGGGGGATGGACTTCTCTCTCTCTCTCTCTTTCCTGTCTGACTCAGAGAGATTCCCCCCAATAGATTAGGTAAGGCTATCAGTGGGTACTGGCCCCCTCCTACTTTCTCTCTCTCACTGCTTATTTCTCCTTTACACACCTTATGTATCTGTTTTAAGCATGGATTCGAGTTTATCTGCGTTCAGACGTCCCTCAAAACCATACTTCCTCCTTTGTTATATAATGGAGATTTCTTCTATTCCTGGATTCCATTTTAATTACATCAAGCATTTCGGCCCCAGTAAATTCTGGGACCTCTTGTGAGTATTTCCCATGGTTGGTACTGTTAAAAATCCCTTAGCCACTTCTTCTATATTATAGTCAATTTAACAAGTAATTCAAAATAGCTTCACACAACAACACCTCATAAGGAGGTGCCCAGCAGGAGTCCAATTCCTATCAGAAAACATACATACAAACATTCAGACACTCCCAATCCCTCCTAGGGGGAAAAAGTTATCCTTCTCCCTGAGTGAGATTGTTGTTCCATAAGGGTTTCTTCATTTTGTTGTCAGGGATTGGTTCTCGCGCTCAAATCAGCTCTTACTTCAGACAATGGATCTGGAAGGAGTGGGGGCTGGAGTGCATTGGGTTAGATGGTGCCAGGTGCTCCTGATTTACTCGACCTGGACTGAGTGTGAAGTAACCCCCTTCACTTAGCGGTCCAGTCCACTCGCCTTCCAGCCACTTTCTTTTTGGACTTTCACCTCACCCAGTTCCCACTTACCTTCAGTGGTGGCGTGTTTCCCTGGCCAGCTCCCCCTCTAGGGCCATCTACACCTGAGAAGAGAGGGCTGCAGAAAATTCCGTCACACTTCATCACATAATCAGTCATTTCTATCTGTTGTACATCAAGGGCGGGCATATGACCTCCCTCCCTTGGTGGACCCTGGCATTTCTCTCCCTTACATTATCTCATGAGGAGAGTGGGTCCCTGCCCTGGTGATGCTCTCATAGCCAAAAAGCAGTGGCAGGGCTTCAACCCATTCAATTTTGTCCCTGCACAAAACCTTATTCAGTTTCATAAGTCCCTACTATAACTTCCCATCCTCCATCACACGTTTAAGATATAACACAGACACGTTAAAAATATAAACACAGCAAAACAAAACTGCCAATTAGAATTCAAACCTTAAAAAATTTAGGTTACCAGAGCGTACTAAAACATAGTCTCAGCTCAACAGAAACAACTGGATCCCCAGAGACTTTTGTCTTCAGGTTAACTGCACCTTTCACACAACCATTTAAATGGAACGCTAAAATGTGAAATACAGAGAATAGTGGTATCCCCGGGGAATTCAGGAATTCAGTACCTCTGGTCAATTTCGTGATTCTCCCCACTAATGATGGGTCAAATCTCATCCACTCACACAGTTCCCCCCGGTTGACTTCTGGATCCTTCTCTCGTGAACTCCACTCTCCCGGCCGGCTTAAACTGTACACATAATATCACACACTTCCCGGTCTGACTTTTGGTCCTTCTTTAGTGAACCAACTCTCCCAGACGGCTTAATACATGTTATCACAAAGTCCCTCCTGGTAACTCTCTTGGTCCTTCTCTAGTGAACCAACTCTCTTAGCCGAGCTTCGACTTATTAATTATTCCTACATATGTTTACTTCACTGTCTATTTTCAGTTGTCAGACATGTATAAATTTAATCAATAATTCACACTCACACTCGCCAATACTGATCTGGAACTTAGATAGACTATACGACAACATGCAAAGTTTGATTTAACAGGTTTTGCTTACCTTGTTTATAGTCGACTTTAGGATCAGTTTCCCGAGCTGAGTTGAATTGTTGTCCTCCCCCCGAATGATTACACAGTCTTCCGTGAATCGTCCTTCCACCCCCTCACATCCACATCAACCACTCTACCGTGGATCAGAACAACCATCCTCTGCTACCATTTTGTTGGTAACGGGATAAGGAGAGAGGGTGAGCCGGTCAAGGATGGATTCAGACTAGGTGGTAAATTGAATGACAAACGGCAGTTTATTCAGAGGAAAGATATCTGGTACAAAACGTGCACGAGTCTCGTTTTTTAGCTCATAGGGAACCTTCAGAAAACCCCAAAACACAGTGGCACACATGTTTTATATAGTTTAATAAAGTAGGTTGAGTCTGGCAGATCTGGTCTTCTGCTTGGTCCATGCTGCTCGAAGCCGCCCTCTGTGATTGGGTCTAGGAGATACGCTCTGTAGCCCAGGCCCTGTTTCATCAATGTCTATGCAAGGTTGGTGTCAGCATTCTGTCTCTGAGAGTGTGTGTTCAGCATCATGTGCCTTCTTGTGCAATGCAGAATATGTTTTCTGCAATATATGTGCCTTCGAGTTCTTGACAAAACTTGTCTTGAAAAAGGGAATTAGTTATAGCAATGTAATAGCAATAAGCTATTTATAAAAAATATCATTTATAAC
>NW_025539588.1:0-12249 GCF_020615455.1 Coregonus clupeaformis | reverse complement strand
CAAATTACTTTACTCACGAGGCTACCACGCTTTCAGCTGAGATTATCAATAATACAAGGAGACAAAGTTCTAAACAAACAAGATTTTATTATATGGAATCTTGGAAATTACAAAATATAACAAATTCTGTTCTCTTGTGGCTCTTTAAGGTTAACAGTTCGAGGATGTCTCTTCCCATCCAAAATCCCATAATTCTCGCTCCAGCTCAGATAACTTTTCCCCACCTTACCATAGTCCCGATTGCAGCTAGTACACTCAAAAAAGTCCTTCCAAATTCTCTCCTATTTCCACAGGTGCATATATCCAAAGGTGATATTTCCCAAATAAGTATCTCCATATCTAATATTCTCATAGTACTCTTGTCCTCCAGAGAGCCCAGGAGTTGGAGACTGTGTCCTCTTCCCTTCCTCAACCTTCAGCTCATCAGCTCCTCCATTTATTTCCAGCTGCGTGGGAAGATTATTACCATGGATATTCCATCCATCACCCGATGAGCCATAGCTGTCTCGTTTGCATCCACCTCGGTTACTCCCTCCAACCCACAGCCTCTCGTCCATCCCACATCCCCCTCCTCTCCTCGTGGGTTAAGAGCAGCCAACTCGCGTCCAACATTGCCGTCAGTGCTTCCATACTACTCTCTCTTCCCAACTCCTCCAACTCTAGGACCAGGGACTCCAGCCTCCTGTCTGTCTCTCCTTGAGTTTCTTACTGAACCGCATCAGCCTCTGGTTTTGCAGAGTTTAGCTTCTGTTGAGCAGCTTTCTGTTCCTTCTCCTCTCTCTGCCTCCGCATTCTTCATCTTGTTCTCCAACACTGTCTTCTCCTCGCCTTCTTCTGGACCTCCTTACTACTGCGCAGGGTCTCCTCACACTCCTCGTGGTCCTGCGCAGCCTCTCCAGCTCCTCCTGTTGCTTAGGAAGGAGCTCTGTTGGAGTTTAGCCTGGAGGATATCTAACTCTTCTGTCTTCATGTCTAACTGTTGCTTTAACAAACGATACCTCTCAGCGGTCCCCTTCCAGACCAGACAGTTCTTTGTCCAGATTCTGTAGCTCCGTCTCTGTGCCGGTCTGGGCACCTGCCATCCCTATCAGAGCCCGGGCGGGAGTGAGTAATTCGGAGGATTGCACCGGAGCCTTCCCAGGATGAGTCTTGCCTCTCCGTTTCCGAGGTACTCGGGTTATCCTCTCCTGGAGACTCTCTCCAGAGTGGGTAAAAGGCTGGGCAGTCTCGTCCAATTAGGACAGGGACGGGGAGGGAATCAACCACCCCCGCTTCGTCGTGTGTATGGTTCCCCGTGTGCTGGTCATTGTAAGTTCAGTAATGGGGTATTCTCTGGTGTCCCCATGGACACAGGAAACTGGGAGGACTTTTCCCGGGGTCAGACACGTTGGGCCCACCAAATCCTTACGCGACCAGGATGGCCCGGCTACCAGAATCCAGTAAGGCCTCCACATCATGGTGATTCACAGTTACCGGGCAGGTGGGGGGTCGATCTGGGCCGCCATCTACGACTCCCCAAGAGCGAGGCAAAAGCGGTGTGTGGGTGCTGAGCTGGAGGACTCCGCAGTGGGCATAGGTTCATCGGCTGGTTTCCCACACTGCCAGGAGATATGTCCCATCTCCCCACACCGGTAACACTGTCGAGTTTCCCCCCTCCTGGTGTACTCTTCTTGGACCCGCCTGGTTTCTGGCTCCCCCTGGAGCCGGGATAAGTCCTGACGTGGCTGGGTTCGAGACCTTGGGGTCCTTTGGACGGGTTCTTCCCCCATTTGTGGTGGGGCCGCACTCCTGGGGTCTTTTCAGGGAAGCATTCAGCATCTCCGCTGTGGCCTGGTACTTTTCCACAGCTTCCAAGGTCAGATCAGCCGTGGTCAAGGCCTGTTGACTGATGACCCGTTTTGCCTCATAAGGCAGGGCGCGGTGAGGTAACGATCCACCACAACGGCCTCCACCACCGCCGCTGCTGTATTCCTCTGCGGATCCAGCCATTTCCTTGCGATTCGGACAAGTTCATGCATCTGCGCCGAGGAGGTTGGTCTGGTTGGAAGGTCCAGCTGTGAGGCTGCTGGGCCATACCAAACTTTGTGAGTCCATATCTGCTGAGGATCTCAGACTTCAGGGCATCATAGTCAGTAACCTGGTCAGGCCCCAGGTCCCGGACAGCATTCAGCGATTCCCCGGTTAGAAAGGGGGCTAACAGACCAACCCACTGTTGCTTGGGCCAGGCTTCCCTAGTGGCCGTGGCCTCAAATGCATGCAGGTATGCCTCAATGTCATCGGTAGCTCCCATCTCAGATATAAAGTCACTTGCCTTTATTGGGCGGGTATTTTGGACCACCCTCTGTCTCTGCAACTGCAATCTCCTCTGCCTTCAGAAGGTTGGCTTTCTTTTGCTCCTCCAAAGAGAGCCACGTTTGCTTGCATCTGGGCTTGCTGGCCAGCAACAAGGGCTTTCAATATGTCCTCCATTTCAGTCGGCGGGGGAGCCTACGGCCAACTTGGAAAACTGGGTGATCAAACCTTCGGTATCCTCCTCTGACATGCACTATTAACGCTTGAGCGTGCCTGTATTCTCCACCATCTGTGACGTCACAAGAGGCTACACAGCTTTCAGCGGGATTGCTCAAGTAGTGCAAGGAGACAAGGTTCAAAACAAAACAAGGATTTTATTATAGGTCTTGGGAAATTAACGAAAATATAACAAAATTCTGTTCTCTTGTGGCTCTTTAAGGGTTAACAGTTCAGGGATGTCTCTTCCACATCCAAAATCATAATTCTCACTTCGCCAGATAACTTTTCCCCAGCCTTACTGTAGTCCACGTTGCGCTAGTGGCCAACCCAGCAAAAAGTCCTTCCAAATGTCTCTCACGTATTTCCACAGGTGCATATATCCAAAGGTGAGTATTTCCCAAAGGTAAGTATCTCCAAATCCTTATATTCCTCATGGAAGTGGACGTGCAGCACTCTTGTCCTCCAGAGAGCCCAGGTTGGAGACTGTGTCTCTTCCCTTCCCCAACCTTCAGCTCATCAGCTCCTCATTTGTTTCAGCTGCGTGGGAAGATTGGCCATAGAGGGTGGAGTTCCCGACCATACCAGCAGATGGAGCCATAGCTGTCTGGGTTTGCAGCCACCTCAGGGGGGATGTAACGTCCCTCAGGACACAGCCTCTCGTGACATCACAACATGTAAATGTAATGTTTGGACACCGGGGGCAGACTGGAAAACAGGCTTGCGCAAGCCAACAGGAGCAAATAACGGACGAGGTGGGGGTTGGGGTGGTTCCGAACAACAATGACAAAAAGCGGTATACAAAAAATATATTGATATTATACCACCACTCAAAAGGGCACTTGGCAGTGGGAGGGCAAAGGAGCATGTGCTCAGCAGAGGTACACTACGATCTGTGCACATGCCTGACAGACAGTAAACATGAAGAAACAAACACACGCACTTCCATCCAAACTGCTCCTCTGCACTAACCTACATACAAATAACTAAAAATATTTGGTTCAAATATATGCACACGCACATGTGCAGACACCCACCACACACCCACTAGCAAAAACTCAAGACATAATACATAATACACTACATATAACAGACATTCAGAGCACTGAACACAGATCGCTGAACACAGAGCACTGAACAAGAGCACTAAAAACTGACTTCCTATGGTGTGCTCTTTATTCGACAAACCTGTATCGAGTTTGTCTCAGAAGCTGGTGTTTGAAGAGGCTTTTACCCATGGCCAGGCACAGCGGAGGAGGGCTGTAGGGCCCGTGTTCCCATTGATCAGGGTCATGCTGCAGGCCCCTGAGGATGGTCCCTGGTGAAGGGTTCGACTGGACAGTGAGGGCGGGGCTTGGTGCTGAGGCTCCTTGCCTGATTCCTAGGTTTGGCATAGCAGAGGTACACCCAACCCCAGGGAGAGAGCAGAGTCCCTTTCCTTAGGGAATTGAATATTCTTCCATTATTGATGGATAAATCCTTTGTACAACCGGGAAAGGTGGGTCATTTTTCAGGTTATAATGTTCCCTACATAATAATACAAAACATGACATGTTCTCCTTGAAATAGAGAGAAGTTACTGGGGTAGAATACACTATCATTTAAAATTTCTGCAGCACACAATGATCATAGCATGCATCAGTACACTTCTTGCCTCCCAGCCTAGATCCTTATGTAATGATTTCTCCCAGAAAGCAAGGTTTTTATGTGTTAACAAGAATGTTCTCCTGATTCCATATGAATGGTCTGGATTCTGTCCGTTTAAAGCAGGGTAGCCATTTGGCAGGCCCATGCTGTTACGGTGCCATCCTGGATAGAACGTTTGAAGATGTTCTGCCGTTTAATGACCATCTGGAGTGTTATCTTGTAATGAGTGGCTGGGTTGTGTCACTTCTTTTTATCTCTGCCGTTGTCATGCCGATGGGCGAGTAGATGTGTATTGGGTACTGTCTGCCAATTGCCAGGCATTTGGAATTGGCCTGGTCTTTCGATCAGCGACGTCCCTACAGTGCTTTCATTTATCTCTGTAGCAATTTGCTCGCCTTCTCTCCCCCTCAGAGCTGTGTCCCTGTTGGTGACACAGCTAGCGCTTGGAACCATTTGAGAAACCAGAGACCGACCGTGGAAATTGCTTTCTGTTTGGTGGAATGCCTTGTCCTTGAACCATGGTCAAGTGCGGCAGTGACTTGTACAAGGGGACTGGTGTTCCCATCATTAATACAACACTCTAGTTCCTTATGCACGTGTCACTGCACAGCAACCGCTTTCCAGTAAACAGAAAATGAACTGTGTGTTTGTCTCTGTGTCTGTGTGTGTCAGCGTAAATTTCAAAAATAGTGACTAAAATATTCGCAAACATCTATTTTTCAGTGGCAATTGACGTGACTATAACTTACTAAATAGACTATAACTGACTCTTTTTTTTTTTTACCAAACAAAATAAAAAAACACTTTCAGTTGACTAAAACGAGACAAAAATTATCTCTGTGACTAAAATCTGACTAAGTGGACTGGACAAGAGATTGAGAGCTTTTCACTGATAAGCACGATTAATATTAGCAGCACTAATGCGCAGCACAGTTCTGTTCAGCAGTGGGAAGGATGCACCACACCCCGGCCTACATCAGCTGGTGAGCTGCTGTCAGGTGTCAGTGTGCAGCGGTAGGACGGAGTCAGGCGCAGGACACAGAACTGAGTAATAGACTAACTTTACTCTAAAAACAACTAATCTAATTTCCACGTAGGGAAATACATCAGCTCACAGCAGTAAAAACACCAAACAAAGAACAATCACGCACAACACCATGAGGGAACCAGAGGGTTATATAGAGAAACAAATGAACGGGATGGGAACCAGGTGTGTACAATACAGACAAATATATTATATTGTGCATTGGCGGGCTGCATTTTACATTCATAAAGCATACAGTGTGGGAAAAAAGCATTTGATCCCCTGCTGATTTTGTACGTTTGCCCACTGACAAAGAAATTATCAGTCTATAATTTTAATGGTAGTTTTATTTGAACAGTGAGAGACAGAATAACAAAAAAATGTTATAAATTGTTTTGCATTTTAATGAGGGAAATACGTATTTGACCCCCTCTCAATCAGAAAGATTTCTGGCTCCCAGGTGTCTTTTATACAGGTAACGAGCTGAGATTAGGAGCACACTCTTAAAGGGAGTGCTCCTAATCTCAGTTTGTAACCTGTATAAAAGACACCTGTCCACAGCCAAGCAATCAATCAATCAGATTCCAAACTCTCCACCATGGCCAAGACCAAAGAGCTCTCCAAGGATGTCAGGGACAAGATTGTAGACCTACACAAGACTGGAATGGGCTACAAGACCATCGCCAAGCAGCTTGGTGAGAAGGTGACAACAGTTGGTGCGATTATTCGCATATGGAAGAAACACAAAATAACTGTCAATCTCCTCGGCCTGGGGCTCCATGCAAGATCTCACCCTCGTGGAGTTGCAATGATCATGAGAACAGTGAGGAATCAGCCCGGAACTCTACGGGAGGATCTTGTCAATGATCTCAAGGCAGCTGGGACCATAGTCACCAAGAAAACAATTGGCAACACACTACGCCGTGAAGGGGACTGAAATCCTGCAGCGCCCAAGGTCCCCCTGCTCAAGAAAGCACATATACAGGGCCGTCTGAAGTTTGCCAATGAACATCTGAATGATTCAGAGGAGAACTGGGTGAAAGCGTTGTGGTCAGATGAGACCAAAAATTGAGCTCTTTGGCGTCAACTCAACTCGCCGTGTTTGGAGGAGGAGGAATGCTGCCTATGACCCCAAGAACACCATCCCCACTGTCAAACATGGTGGAAACATTATGCTTTGGGGGTGTTTTTCTGCTAAGGGGACAGGACAATTTCACTGCATCAAAGGGACGATGGATGGGGCCATGTACCATCAAATCTTGGGTGAGAACCTCCTTCCCTCAGCCAGGGCATTGAAATGGGTCGTGGATGGGTATTCCAGCATGACAATGACCCAAAACACACGGCCAAGGCAACAAAGGAGTGGCTCAAGAAGAAGCACATTAAGGTCCTGGAGTGGCCTAGCCAGTCTCCAGTCCTTAATCCCATAGAAAATCTGTGGAGGGAGCTGAAGGTTCGAGTTGCCAAACGTCAGCCTCGAAAACTTAATGACGTGGAGAAGATCTGCAAAGAGGAGTGGAACAAAATCCCTCCTGAGATGTATGCAAAACTGGTGGCCAACTACAAGAAACGTCTGACCTCTGTGATTGCCAACAAGAGTTTTGCCACCAAGTAGTAAGTCATGTTTTGCAGAGGGGTCAAATACTTATTTCCCTCATTAAAATGCAAATCAATTTATAACATTTTTGGCATGCGTTTTTTTCTGGATTTTTTTGTTGTTATTCTGTCTCTCACTGTTCAAATAAACCTACCATTAAAATTATAGACTGATCATTTCTTTGTCAGTGGGCAAACGTACAAAATCAGCAGGGGATCAAATACTTTTTTCCCCTCACTGTAGCCCGTGCCGTTGTAAAACTAGACTACTTGCGTTCCGGACTGTTAACCATTTGTTTAGGCTACACCTTGTTCAGTCATGTTACCTCATTAGCTAGCTATAGCTAACAACCTGTGGCGCGTTCAGCAGGATGCAATGTTTTGGGAACGCTGGTGCGTAACATTAATTTGCTCCCATTCAAAGTCATTAACCCCAGTTGTACTTTTGGATATCAATGTGGCTGCGGCCGCCAGTACGTCGATAACAATGGCAATGATGCGACCGAGTGATGGAGGTTCAACCAATACTACTTTGTCAATACTTTGCGGCACCATCTGGTGATTGTGCTGCTCTATTTCTCTCTCTCTCTCTCTCTCTCTCTGTCTCTCTCTCTCTCTCTCTCTCTCTCTCTCTCTCTCTCTCTCTCTCTCTCTCTCTCTCTCTCTCTCTCTCTCTCTGTCTCTCTCTCTCTCTCTCTCTCTCTCTCTCTCTCTCTCTCTCTCTCTCTCTCTCTCTCTCTCTCTCTCAATTCAATTTAAGGGCTTTATTGGCATAGGAAACATATGTTAACATTAGCAAAGCAAGTGAAGTAGATAGTAAACAAAAGTGAAATAAATAATAAATATTAACAGTAAACATTACACTCAGAAGTTCCAAAAGAATAAAGACTTTTCCAATGTCATATTATGTATATATACAGTGTTGTAACAATGTGCAAATAGTTAAAGTACAAATGGGAAAATAAATAAACATAAATATGGGTTGTATTTACAACAGGTCACAAATCTTGCAGCTGTGATGGCACACTGTGGTTTTTCACCCAGTAGATAAGGAGTTTATCAAAATTGGTTTTGTTTTCTAATTCTTTGTGGATTGCTGTAATCTGAGGGGAATGTGTCTCTAATATGGTCACATTTGGCAGGAGGTTAGGAATTGCAGCTCAGTTTCCACCTCATTTTGTGGGCAGTGTGCACATAGCCTGTCTTGTCTTGAGAGCCAGGTCTGCCTACAGCGGCCTTTCTCAATAGCAAGGCTATGCTCACAGAGTCTGTACATAGTCAAAGCTTTCCTTAAGTTTGGGTCAGTCACAGTGGTCAGGTATTCTGCCACTATGTACTCTCTGTTTAGGGCCAAATAGCATTCTAGTTTGCTCAGTTTCTTTGTTTGTTCTTTCCAATGTGTCAAGTAATTATCTTTCTCTCTCTCTCTCTCTCTCTCTCTCTCTCTCTCTCTCTCTCTCTCTCTTTCTGCGCTTGTGTGTCTTTTAGATTTGTATGTAATGTGTAATATATATGTAAGCTGAATTAGGAATTTACCTGGCCAGATCATTCTTATATATTCTTATTCATATTTCTGCTGTTGGGAAGATAATACTGGTAGGACAAAGCTATATATGTTTGTGTACATGGAAGTCAGTGATTCATGTTTACTATAGGTTAACGATGTGACTAAAATGAAAGGGTATTTAGATTACTAAAATGGCCCACTGTTTTCATAATTTTGACAATAACTAGACTAAATCATTATTGAAATTACAAAAATGTGACTTTGACTTAGTGATATTGTCACGATCGTCTGAGGAAGCGGACCAATACGCAGCGTTGAGTGAACATGATGACTTTATTTAATCAAAGCAACCACGAAAACAAATAAACGAATGACGATAGTGAAGTCCACGGTGACAAATGACTGTACATGGAACACTACTAACAGCAACAAAGAAACAATAACCCACAAAACAAAGGAGAAAACACACAGAATATAGATGGCTCCCAATCAGAGATAACGAGCCGACAGCTGACACTCGTTACCTCTGATTGGGAGTCATCGACCAATCACCACAAGACACAAACAAAATGAAACTCACCACATCCCCAACAACCACCAAATGAAATACACCCAACACAAGAAAATGAACAACCCCTGGCTCAATATAAACGTCCATAGAGCCAGAGTGTTACAGTACCCCCTAAAGGTGCGAACTCCGGGCGCACCAACATCAGGACTAGGGAGGGTCTGGGTGGGCGTCTGTCCATGGTGGCGGCTCTGGCCCCGGTCGTGATCCCCCCCACCCCACCACAGTCACAACCTGCTTCGGTAGCCTCCTCCCAATGACCACCCCTCCACCTAACCCCACCTGGACTAAGGGCAACCCCGGACTAAGGGGCAGCATCGGCCTAAGGGGCAGCACCGGGATAAGGGGCAGCACCGGACAAGGGGCAGCACCGGATAAGGGGCAGCACCGGGACAAGGGCAGCACCGGACTACGGGGCAGTACCGACTAAAAGGGCAGTACAGGACTAAGGGGCAGCACCGGGCTAAGGGGCAGCACCGGGCTAAAAGGCAGCACCGGACTAAGGCAGCACCGACTAAGGGGCAGCACCGGGCTAGGGGGGCGCACCGGGCTGCGGCACCGGACTCAGGGGCAGCACCGGACTAAGGGGCAGCACCGGGCTAAAGGGCAGCACCGGGCTAAGGGGCAGCACCTGACTAGATGGCGGATCCTGGCTGGCTGGCTCTGGCGGATCCTGGCGACGGCTCTGGCGGATCCTGGCGGGCGTCTCTGGCGGATCCTGGCGGGGACGGCCTCTGGCCGGATCCAGGCTGGCGGCTCTGGCGGATCCTGGCTGGACGGCTCTGGCGGATCCTGGCTGGACGGCTCTGGCGGATCCTGGCTGGACGGCTCTGGCCATCTGGCGGCTCTGGCGGATCCTGGCGGGACGGCTCTGGCGGATCCAGGCTGGATGGCTCTGGCGGATCCTGGCGGGGACGGCTCTGGCGGATCCCTGGCTGGACGGCTCTGGCGGATCCTGGCTGGACGGCTCTGGCGGATCCTGGCTGGACGGCTCTGCGGATCCTGGCTGGCCGGCTCTGGCGGATCCTGGCTGGACGGCTCTGGCGAGATCCCGGGCTGGACGGCTCTGGCGGATCCTGGCTGAACGGCTCTGGCGGATCCTGGCTGGACGGCTCTGGCGGATCCTGGCTGGGACGGCTCTGGCGGATCCTGGCTGGACGGCTCTGGCGGATCCTGGCTGGACGGCTCTGGCGGATCCTGGCTGGACGGCTCTGGCGGATCCTGGCTGAACGGCTCTGGCGGATCCCGGCTGGACGGCTCTGGCGGATCTCGGCTGGACGGCTCTCTGGCGGATCCTGTCTGTGCGGAAGGCTCTGGCTGATCCTGTCTGGCGGAAGGCTCTGGCTGATCCTGTCTGGCGGAAGGCTCTGGCTGATCCTGTCTGGCCGAAGGCTCTGGCTGATCCTGTCTGGAGGAAGGCTCTGGCTGATCCTGTCTGGACGGCTCTGGCGGATCCTGGCTCGACGGCTCTGGCGAATCCTGGCTGGATGACGGATCTGGCTGCTCATGGCTGGCTGGACGGATCTGGCTGCTCGTGGCTGGCTGACGGATCTGGCTGCTCATGGCTGGCTGTACGGTTCTGGCTGCTCATGGCTGGCTGACGGATCTGGCTGCTCATGGCTGGCCGACGGATCTGGCTGCTCATGGCTGGCTGACGGATCTGGCTGCTCATGGCTGGCTGTACGGATCTGGCTGCTCGCGGCTAGCTGACGGATCTGGCTGCTCATGGCTGGCTGACGGATCTGGCTGCTCATGGCTGGCTGACGGATCTGGTTGCTCGTGGCTGGCTGACGGGTCTGGCTGCTCATGGCTGGCTGACGGATCTGGCTGCTCGATGGCTGGCTGACGGATCTGGCTGCTCGATGGCTGGCTGACGGATCTGGCTGCTCATGGCTCAGCTGACGGATCTCGCTGCTCATGGCTGGCTGACGGATCTGGCTGCTCATGGCTGGCTGGACGGATCTGGCTGCTCATGGCTGGCTGGATCGGATCTGGCTGCCTCTGGCTGGCTGACGGATCTGGCTGCTCATGGCTGGCTGACGGATCTGGCTGCTCGCGTGCTAGCTGACGGATCTGGCTGCTCATGGCTGGCTGAGCGGGTCTGGCTGCTCATTCGGCTGGCTGACGGATCTGGCTGCTCATGGCTGGCCTGACGGATCTGGCTGCTCATGGCTGGCTGACGGTGCTGGCTGGGCGGCTGGCGGTGGAGGCGACCCCAGCCTCGGAGAGTGGTCATCACCTCCAGCAGGGCGGCTCCCCATCCGCATGAGCCGCTCCTGCCCCCGGTCACGAACCCGAGCCTCCAGTCCAGCATAGGCTGCGTCGGCTCCTGCTGATTCCATAGCAGGTGTATGATTCTGTCTGGCAGAAGGCTCTAGCGGCTCCGGTCTGGCGGACGGCTCTGAAGGCTCATGGCAGACGGACCTTTGCAGGCTCAGTACAGACGGGCGGCTTATGCAGCGTTGGCAGACGGGCAGTTCAGACGCCTAGGGCAGACGGCAGACTCTGGCCGGCTGGCGACGCACATCGTGGACCTGGTGCGTGGAGTAGGAACAGACCGGTCCGTACCGGAACACCCACCACTGGCCTTAACTGGGGATCAAGAACGGACCGACCAGACTGGGAACACACTTCAGTCTCATGCCGTACCACACACAACTTCCCTTCCTCTACTGCTAATGGCTCCCCGTAATCCGATAGCCTTCTCTCCACGTCTCCCTGTGGCAGCCTCCTGCTGCCCAGCCGAAGCCATGTGCCCCAAAAACTTTTTGGGGTTGCCTCTCGATCCTTCCAACGATGACCCTGCTGACGCCCGTTGCTCCTCTCGCCAGGGCCTTGATCTTCCCCAAGGTCCCTTGCCCCCCGAGCATGTCCTCCCAGGACCACGAATTTGCCCACCTGGGCCATCGCCAGCCTCTCGATCTCCCCTTACCAGGCGCCTCCTCCCATGTCCAGTCTCTTTGCTCCTGGACACGCTGCTTGGTCCTTTTTGGTGGGTTTTTCTGTCACAGATCGTCTGAGGAAGCGGACCAATACGCGGAGCGTTGAGTGAACATGATGACTTTATTTAATCAAAGCAACCACGAAAACAAATAAACGAATGACGATAGTGAAGTCCACGGTGACAAATGACTGTACATGGAACACTACTAACAGCAACAAAGAAACAATAACCCACAAAACAAAGGAGAAAAACACCTATAGATGGCTCCCAATCAGAGATAACGAGCCGACAGCTGACACTCGTTACCTCTGATTGGGAGTCATCGACCAATCACCACAAGACACAAACAAAATGAAACTCACCCATCCCCAACACCACCAAATGAAATACACCCAACACAAGAAAATGAACAACCCTGGCTCAATATAAACGTCCATAGAGCCAGAGTGTTACAG
>NW_025539587.1:0-12260 GCF_020615455.1 Coregonus clupeaformis | reverse complement strand
CCTGTTAGTTTGGCTGTAAAACTGCATCCTGTTCGTTTAGATGCCAAATCTGTTATTTTACATTTACATTTTGAGTCATTTAGCAGACGCTCTTATCCAGAGCGACTTACAGGAGCAATTAGGTTAAGTGCCTTGCTCAAGGGCAATATTTACATCATTTAGCAGACGCCTTATCCAGAGCGACTACAAATTGGTGCATTCACCCTATAGCCAGTGTGGATAACCACTTTACAATTATACTATTTTTTAAAAATATATATATTTTTTGGGAGGGGGGTAGAAGGATTCCTTTATCCTATCCCAGGTGTTCCTTAAAAGAGGTGGGGGTTTCAAATGTCTCCGGAAGGTGGTGAGTGACTCCGCTGTCCTGGCGTGCGTGAGGGAGCTTGTTCCACCATTGGGGTGCCAGAGCAGCGAACAGCTTTGACTTGGGCTGAGCGGGAACTATGCTTCCGCAGAGGAAGGGAGCCAGCAGGCCAGAGGTGGATGGAACGCAATGCCCTCGCCTGGGTGTAGGGACTGATCAGAGCCTGAAGGTACGGAGGTGCGTCCTCACTGCTCCATAGGCAAGCACCATGGTCTTGTAACGGATGCGTAGCTCAACTGGAAGCCAGTGGAGTGTGCCGAGGAGGGGGGTGACGTGAGAGAACTTGGGAAGGTTGGAACACCAGACGGGCTGCGGCATTCTGGATGAGTTGTAGGTTTAATGGCACAGGCAGGAGCCCAGCCAACAGCGAGTTGCAGTAATCCAGACGGAGATGACAAGTGCCTGGATTAGGACCTTGTGTTATGATGAGTTTCTCGGGTATCAAGTAATTAAGGATGTAAGGATATACTTAGAGACTTTTGATGGGGGAGTTCATATAAGATATTTAATAGGTACCATGGTTTGTTATAACAGAAGACATATAGCTTTGCCTCTTGCTATTCCAAACTCACTTAGAACAAAGACATCCTCTCAGCTTATATACAGTGGGGAAAAAAGTATTTAGTCAGCCACCAATGTGTGCAAGTTCTCCCACTTAAAAAAGATGAGAGAGAGGCCTGCTTAATTTCATCATAGGTACACGTCAACTATGACAGACAAAATGAGATTTTTTTTTCTCCAGAAAATGTCATTGTAGGATTTTTTTATTATGGTGGAAAAATAGTATTTGGTCATCTACAAACAAGCAAGATTTATGGCTCTCAACAGACCTGTAACTTCTTCTCTTTAAGAGGCTCCTCTGTCCTCCACTGTTACCTGTATTAATCACCGGGTTTGAACTTGTTATCAGTATAAAAGACACCTATCCACAACCTCAAACAGTCACACTCCAAACTCCACTATGGCCAATACCAAAGAGCTGTCAAAGGACACCAGAAACAAAATTGTAGACCTGCACCAGGCTGGGAAGACTGAATCTGCAATAGGTAAGCAGCTTGGTTTGAATAAATCAACTGGGGGAGCAATTATTAGGAAATGGAAGACATACAAGACCACTGATAATCTCCCTCAATCTGGGGCTCCACGCAAGCTCTCACCCCGTGGGGTCAAAATGATCACAAGAACGGTGAGCAAAATCCCAGAACCACACGGGGGACCTAGTGAATGACCTGCAGAGAGCTGGGACCAAAGTAAGAAAGCCACCATCAGTAACACACTACGCCGCCAGGGACTCAAATCCTGCAGTGCCAGACGGTATCCCCCTGCTTAAGCCAGTACATGTCCAGGCCCCGTCCTGAAGTTTGCTAGAGTGCATTTGGATGATCCAGAAGAGAGGATTGGGAGAATGTCATGCTGGTCAGCTGAAACCAAATAGAACTTTTGGTAAAAACTCAACTCGTCGTGTTTGGAGGACAAAGAATGCTGAGTTGCATCCAAAGAACACCATACCTACTGTGAAGCATGGGGGGGGAAACATCATGCTTTGGGGCTGTTTTTCTGCAAAGGTACCAGGACGACTGATCCGTAAAGGAAAGAATGAATGGGGCTCATGTATCGATGCGATTTTGATGAAACCTCTTCCATCAGCAAGGGCATTGAAGATGGGAAACGTGGCTGGGTCTTTCAGCATGACAATGATCCCAAACACACCGCCCGGGCAACGAAGGAGTGGCTTCGTAAGAAGCATTTTAAGGTCCTGGAGTGGCCTAGCCAGTCTCAGATCTCAACCCCCATAGAAAATCTTTGGAGGGAGTTGCAAGTCTGTGTTAGCGACAGCCCCAAAACCATCACTGTCTAGAGGAGATCTGCATGGAGGAATGGGCCAAAATACCAGCAAGTGTGTGAAAACCTTGAAGACTTACAGAAAACGTTTGACCTGTGTCATTGTACAAAGGCTAATATAACAAAGTATTGAGAAACTTTTGTTATTGACAAAACTGTATTTTCCACCATAATTTGCAAATAAATTCATTAAAAATCCTATAATGTGATTTTTCTGAAAAAATAAATCTAATTTGTCTGGTCATAGTTGACGTGTACCTATGATGAAAATTACAGGCCTCATCTTTTTTTAAGTGGGAGAACTTGCTACAATTAGTGGCTGACTAAATACTTTTTTCCCCACTGTACACTCTGTTACACGTTTCTTCCACGAACATCTGGTACCCATCAGTGGACACTCCCCTTCTTTGATGTTATTACCCTTTACCCCAAGTCAGTATATCCTGTCCATCAATCATTCTAAGATCAACATCAGTAATCTCCTTTGACATAAGGAATGCAGACTGTGGCACCAAGCCACTTATCCACTAACTCTAACCTGGTTTCCCTTTTATTTACAACACATAAAACCCTAATATCAGACGCAAGTAAAACTACCATGGGACCACGCAGCCGTCATACCGCTCAGGAAGGAGACGCGTTTCTGTCTCCTAGAGATGAACGTACTTTGACGTGAAAAGTGCAAATCAATCCCAGAACAACAGCAAAGCACCTCGTGAAGATGCTGGGAGGAAACAGGTGCAAAAGTATCTATATCCACAGTAAAAACGAGTCCCATATCAACATAACCTGAAAGCCTTGCATCAAAGAAGAAGCCACTATCCAAAACGCCAAAAAAAAGCCAGAACTACGGTTTGCAACTGCACATGGGGACAAAGATCTTACTTTTGGAGAAATGTCCTTGGTGAGGAAACAAAAATAGAACTGTTTGGCCATAATGACCATCGTTATGTTTGGAGGAAAAAGGGGAATGCTTGCAAGCCAAGAATACCATCCCAACCGTGAAGCACGGGGGGGTGGCAGCATTATGCTGTGGGGGTGCTTTGCTGCAGGAGGGACTGGTGCACTTCACAAAATAAATGGCATCATGAGGGGAAGGAAAATTATATGGATATATTGAAGCAACATCTCAAGACATCAGTCAGGAAGTTAAAGCTTGGTCGCCAAATGGGTCTTCCAAATGGACAATTGACCCCAAGCATACTTCCAAAGTTGTGGCAAAATGGCTTAAAAGAGAACAAAGTCAAGGTATTGAGTGACCATCACAAAGCCCTGACCTCAAGCCTATAGAACATTTGTGGGCAGAACCGAAAAAGCGTGTGCGACAAGAGGGGCCTACAAACCTGACTCAGCTTTGTCAGGAGGAATGGGCCAAAAATGTACCCCCAACTTATTGTGGAAAGCTTGTGAGAAGGCTACCCAAACGTTTGACCCAAGTTAAAACAATTTAAAGGCAATGCTACCAAATACTAATTGAGTGTATGTAAACTTCTGACCCACTGGGAATGTGATGAAAGAAATAAAAGCTGAAATAATTAATTCTCTCTACTATTATTCTGACATTTCACATACTTAAAATAAAGTGGTGATCGTAACTGACCTAAGACAGGGAATGTTTTACTATGATTTAATGTCAGGAATTGTGAAAAACTAAGTTTAAAATGTGATTGGCTAAGGTGTATGTAAACTTCCGACATCAACTGTCTGTACGTACTATGAATTACAAACTTCTTCATAATTATCAGTATTTGAAATGACCCTCAACTCGGTATAATAAATGACCTTAAATACATCATCCAATGTCTCAGCTTTTCCAGTGTGGGTGATCAAATCACACCCTAGAAAGCCAGAACAAGGGGTCAGAGGTCATTCAAATCCTTCAATGAAGTGGTTTCAATTCTATATTAGACTAATCATTAATAACAGTCAAAATATTTCATACATTTCGTATCCCAAGTGTACACTTAAGTCCTTAGTACATTTATTTTCAAAAGAAATCACATGTTTACTTAAAACTCACTCATAAAATAAAAACCCAGAAAATTCCATGTGTGTGCCCGTTTAAGATATCTAAATTTCTAACCCGTGAAAAGCCCCTAAAATTAAAAATTAAAACACTATCCAACTAGGTGGGTTTGTGTGAAAACCAAATGTAAATGGCCAGGCCTTATTTAATTTGGTAGCTCCTTCACTGCCTACTCCGGATATCTTACTACTTATAAAACTGCCAAATTTAACCAACATCTCCCCCAAGACCACATACTCGGGAACATCTGAAAAAATTATGAAAACCCCTTCTCCTGTAAGAAAGAGTATACATATTGATAACATTCACTCTTAATCAGTAACAATCATGACTTGACGATAATTCCCACTATCTTCCCTCACATCTTAATTGATGTTTAAATTGAATTCTCATTCTACTCCAGAATAAGATGACCTAAAATCTCTCACAAGTTGAAAACCACCCCAAAGGTTCTCTGATTTTGCAATGAGTATTTTTTATTGATCACCTTTAGACTCCACTGTCCATAATTCACACAAGGGATTATTCAACCCCAAAATTGGCTCCATTTGCTCCCATGTCAAATTATCATGGTATCGTTACTGGATCAACAAAATAGGAAATAGCTGTTTCGCCTTAGATTGTTCCTGTCAACCTCCATGTCATATTTTATCAGCCGCCAGTATAATAAATTACTACGCTTAAGGAATCAGTGATATTTTATCCAAGGCAACTATTAAAAATTGTTTGAGACTTTGTCTCCTACTTTTCCACTTAACATACATACTATAGGGACTTCCATCAAACCTGGGAAGAGAGAATCGCATTTAGTGTTGCTTACTGCGATATTGTCAATTATATATTTCTTGCGCTGCCTGTAATTTATCCCTTTAAAAAATACCTTCTGTGAGGATACTCATTATCTGTCCATGCTTTGATAAATCACTGAGATATGGTTCCACAGAGAAAAACCCTAATTTACTTAACATCCATTCGTACGGTGTCTGATTTTTGATAAAAAAAAAAAAAAAACATAGTTTAAAATGTGGATTTGTCTGTAATACTTTTCCGTCATTGCCTTTCTCTCTTCTAAGTAAATCAAGCTCTGATTTATTCTTAATTGTCATTGTCTTGCCAGATACCGGTCTACGAGTTTACTCCCCATTATTTTTTATTAGTTCATCCAATATTTGTAATTAAATATTTGAATCAAATCCCCACCTTGATCCTAATTAAAAATTTGTTTGTCTATTATTCATTGGTGCCATGATCCAATAGACTTAATTGTATCTGCTTCGATTCTTTATGCCGTATGAGTTATTGTTCTCTCTCTCTCTGTAACGTTTGAGTAATTCACAAATTACTAATTCTATCTTATAGAACTTTTTTACAAAGACTCTAACCTTCAACCAATCACATTTAAGGGACTCAAAATCCACACTTCATAATGTATTTTGCACACATTAAAGGACTCAAACCTAACACTTTCATGATGATTCTACACACCAAAGGACTCAAACCTTTATTTTCCTATCTTTATAATGTCGTATACATTAAAAGGACTCAAAACCTAACACTTTATGATGATTCTACACACCAAAAGACTCAAACCCTATATTTCTCTATCTTTATAATGTCGTCGACACATTAAAGGACCCTGCGCCCCAATCTTGTAAACCCACTCTCCTTCTCCTCTGTTGTTTTTACTCATTACTCTGAACACACCCTGTTTTGAATCATAGCACCATGTCATTGTCTAATTTGATATTTCTCCCTACATCTCATTAAATAACTCAATACAACTAATCTTCCCCCTTTTAAAATATCGAATTCCCACCAAACATTATTTACAGCTCAGCCTTACCACAGATAAGCAGATGTTTGAACACAATCCCAAAAAAATAAATAAAAGTCTGCTTACCTGCGATTAGGCGTCAAACTGTATCCCATTCGTAAGACGCCAATCTGTTATGATGAGTTTCTATGGTATCAAAGTAATTCAGGATGCAGAATATATTTAACACTTAGATGGAGAGTTGATACAAAGTATTTAATACATACGGTACGGGTTCAGCACTAACAAATGGCACGTCGCGTTGCCTCTTGTCATCCGAACTTCTACTAGATAAAGAGATCTCTCAGTTTAATACTTCAGGGTAAACAAGTTCTAACCAACAGCTGACAAACCATCAGTGGAGGACATTCCCAACCCCGATGGTATCAGCCGGCACCCCCAGTCAGTGTATTCCATCGATCAATCATTCTAAGATAAACATCCATAAGCTCCCCGACATACTGAATCTTTGTTATTCAGACTCTGTGGCACCAAGAGTGACCTATCTAATGGATTTAACCTCATTCCAAAAACACTGTGAAAACATCGTCCCCGTATCAGGGAACGTAACAAAATGGGGGCTCGGTCCGGGAGTATTGTTTCGCATGGTATGGTAGTCGCTTCTAGTCACCTACTCCCTGAGCTTGGCTCTGCCCAGATATTTGAGTGTTCAAAATACACTTGTGGTAGAGTTTCTGTCACTGACCTCCACCCCTGAGGTTGGTGGAATAATTTTGAAAGTTGCAGAAAAACACAGCTTCTCAAGCAGTTAATAAAATTAAAATAAAGCCATGGACTTTAAATTGGAAGCATTTGTGTAAAACCCTACATGGGAGATGCTAGATAAATGTACGAAGGTCGAATCTGCTCATCATTGCAAAGCATTAGTCAAAGAGTTGATCGGTGCTGCTTTGGTGGAGGAGGAAATCCTTCCAGAGAGGGAGAATGATGAACAGGGTCCTACGGGTGGTAGAGTACACCCCATAGACATGCAACTGCGAGAGATAGAACTAAAGGCAAAATGGGAACAACTGAAATTAGAGCTTGAGCACAAGGAAAGGGAAAGAGAATGTGAGGAGAGATTGGAGCAACATAAATTAGACTTGGAGCACAGGGAAAGACAAGATGAGAGTGCAGCCAAACGACAAGAACGTGCAGCCAGATTAGAACAAGAAGAACGTGTGCATGCCATTCGATTAAAAGAGATGGAACTGGAAGCTCAACAAAGGGAGATAGATCTGGAAGCACTCCGAATCCAGTCAGGCCATCCTGCACCCTCAACAGAGTTTGATCATGGTCGGAACAGCCGACTTGTACCGCCTTTCAACGAAAAGGAGGTGGATGTATATTTTACTCTGTTTGAGCGGATTGCCACATCCCTAAAATAGACGCAAGATATTTGGTTACAGCTTCTCCAAAGTGTTCTTGAGGGAAAGGCTCAGAAAGTGTACGCCGCTTTATCTCTTGATCAGAGTTCAGATTATGACATTGTTAAAGCTGCTATCCTTCGGGCTTACGAGTTGGTCCCAGGGCATACAGTCAACAGTTCCGTAAATTACGATAGACAGAATCAAAAAGCCATGTTGAGTTTGCAAAGGAACAAGCATGTCTTTTTGATTGGTGGTGTGGTTCTCAACAGGTCAAGGACCTTGAGGATTTAAAGACACTCATACTGTACTTCTTGAGCAGTTCAAGAATTGCCTTCACGAAAGGGTTGCGACCTACATTTATGAGCACAAGGATCTCACTCTTGAGAAAGATGCAGTTCTTGCAGATGAGTTTGTGTTGACACATAAAACTACCTTCACAAACAAAGCACCCAGTAGTTATCCCTAAGCAAAAAGCAATCCAGAGAAGTCACCTCCTACTGCGAGGTTTCTGTCAATTTCTATAGTGCCCAAAGATAAAGATTGGCAGAAAACAGTTTTTTTTGTGTCCATAGGTTCTGTGCATTACTGCAGAGAAAAGGACACATTGTGTCTCTGTGTCCTAAGTTGAAACTGAAAAATGAGAGAGAGAGAAAAAGCTGTTTTCTTCTGTGGGAGCACTCAGCCATTAACTCTCTGGTTGGGATTGGAGTATTTCTTAAACTAGATTTTGGATCAGATGTGTATGAACCCTTTGTTTCAAACAGGTTCTGTTTCTGCAGAGTGTCGATGCTGTTAAGCAGCTGGTGAATAGATACAAGCGAGACTCTGGGGCAGCCAAGTCCTTCATTTTGGAGGTTTTTTGCCTTTGTCTGACACTTCAGCAACTGGTTACAGTGTGTTAGTACAAGGCGTGGAGATAGGTAGCATTCAAAAGCTTGTGAGTTTAAGGTAACTATAGAATAAAAAAAATATGTATTTTTTAGAACACCTACTCATTCAAGGGTGGTGAGCAAACTTGTCCAATAAAAATATAGGATATACAATATTTGTTGTCTTAAGGGGGAAGGTGTTTTTTTATTATCTTTTTTTTTTTTTTTAATTCTTAGGGGGTAGATCAGCTTTAATATTGCAGATAGATTGTAACTTCCATCAATGTAATTGTCTGCATCACTTCCAATCCCCCATATGTTTTTTTTTCTTCTCGTAAATATATATATATATATATATCTATACATACATACATACATATACACATACATATACATTTCCTTTTTAAAAATATATTTTACCCTTTATTACTTTCCAACCCCACCACTCCTTCCCTAATTGGAGTAAACTAGGAACAACAATGCTTAGGCCTCTACTTCCAGCTTATACATACTATATACATTTTATGGATACAGAATCAATTTACAATAATTATATTTTGTTTGTTTTTACTCCTGAACTTCCTCTACCCTCAACCTCTCCGATCATTTCCATGATGTCCATCCGGTTTGCTTCTATATGCCATATCTTTGTTTGTAAATTGAAAATATTTTTTTTTGCTAAAAGTATTATTATATTATTGATCGATTGACTATGGACTTTTCAGATCACCCAGTAATACTATCTGCAGGGTTAGTTCCAGGTAAATATTGCAATCCTTTAACCATTCCTGGACCTGTGTCCAGAAACAAGCTACAAATTGACAGTACCAAAACAAATGATCTAATGATTCTGTCTCTTCGCAGCAAAATCTGCAGAGCTGGGAAGATTGTATCCCCCATATAAATAACATTTTATTGGTAGCAAGAATTTTATATAATAATTTAAATTGAAAAAATTCTAAGTTTTGAATCTGGCCGTCGTTTTGATTCAGTTCATAAACACTATGCTCATGGGATCGGGTACATCAAAAATCTCTTCCCAACTATTTTGCAATCTATATGGGACGGTTGTCAATCCTTTGGTCCTTAAATGAAACTGGTATACTTTTTTTTCATTTATCACAGTTTTCTTTAACCAATTATGTTCTTTAATGCAAGGCCGACAGACAAGTTCCTATACTTTTTCCCCACTTTCCTCTTCCATTTTGTAATGCTGCAATTATTTGGTTGTAATTTTGGGTAGAGCAGACATTTCCATATGTTTTTGTTAGCTGCATGTGCGACATAACTCACCAGTAATACTGATTATCATTTCACAAGATTATACCTTTTTTAAACATTTTGTCAAAAAAAGTTTTTTTATCAATTAGTATATTTGAGTTTAACCACAATATTTGTTGCATTATTTGTTCTGTTGTTTCTGGAGGATTAAATTGAAATTGCAACACCAACTTTCTATGGCTTGTTTTAGAAATAGTGATATTTGGGAGATTATTTTCTCTTCAAATAACTGAAAGTGTGAGGTTGTAATCTGAATAAAGGGAAAAAGGCCATTCTTGAACATTGGGTGAGACAATCTTACTAATTTGCTAGAGAACCAGTTCGGATTTAAGTATAACTTTTCGCATGACTGAAGCTTTTAGTGATAGATCTAATGCTTTAATATTTAATCATTTATGTCCTCGAATTCATATTTATTACATAAATAGTCGTTCCGAAATCAAATGGAATATTTTTTTCCATATAATTTAAAAAAAGTATTCAAGCTAGGCGTAGGCAAGACCATAAGCAAATAGGTAAATTGGGATAATACTAAAGAGTTAATCAAGGTGATTTCTCCACAAATGAACCCAGGTATTTACCTTTTCCCCAGGTAGCAAGATCTTGTCTATTTTTGCTAACTTTCCTATTAAAATGTATTGGAGTGAGATCATTTATTTCACTTGGGATATGTATTCCGAGTATATCCACATCACCATCATACCATTTTATTGTTAAACTACACTGGTAATGTAACATTTTTATTTTTAGTGATCCAATACGTAATATAGTACATTCATCATAATTTGGTTGTAATCCAGAGAGGTTAGAAAATGTATCTACATCCTCTGTGAGGCTGTGTGGGATTCAAGTTGTGGATTTAAAAAGAAAACATGAATCATCAGCGTATATCAATGACACTTTTTTGTTTTTAAGCCCATTTCAAACCTTTGATATAATTGTTGGATCTGATTTAAAGCTAACATCTCGATGGCCAATAATAAATAGATATAAATAGTGGACAACCTTGTTTCATCCTCTTGACAGTTTAAAACTTTCGGAGAAATAGCCATTATTTACTATTTTACACCTAGGGTTACGATACATGATTTTAACCCATTTTAGAAGAGATTCTCCAAAATTGAAATGCTCCAGGCATTTATATATAAACTCCCAATCGTACTTTTTATCAAATGCCTTTTTTGGAAGTCTGCTATGAATAGCAGGCCTGGTTTCCCCAGATTTTCCATAGTGTTCTATTGTTTCCAGTACTTGCCTTATATTATCTCCATGTATGTTCCATGTAAAAAAACCTGTCTGATTAGAATGAATAATGTCCGACAATACCTTTTTTCATTCTATGAGCACATTTTGCTAGAATTTTTTATGGAAATCACAACACTGAAGTGTAAGGGGGCCTCCAGTTTTTTTAATGGATATTTCTCTTTACTGAGTGTCTGATAATCTACCATTACATGGAGTTGTCTACGATCATCGACTGATGAAGCGGACTAAGGCGCAGCGTGATAAGCGTACATTCTTTATTTGTACTTTCACTAACCAAAACAATAAACAAACGATACGTGAAGTCCTAGGTTTACAAACACAAACCTCTACGGAACAAGATCCCACAAAACTAACATGCCAAAAGGCTTCTAAGTATGGTCCCCAATCAGAGACAACGAGCTACAGCTGTCTCGATTGGGAACCACCTCGGCTAACATAGATATAAAACGATCTAGAACGAAAAACATAGAAAACTAAACAATGCACACCCTGGCTCAACATTTAAGAGTCCCCAGAGCCAGGGCGTGACAGGAGTGGTTAAAACATGCTAATAAGCAGTCCTCTGAGTATATCAAAAAAGGTTTGGTATACCTCGACTGGTATGCCATCCAACCCTGGACTTTAATTGCATCCAGAGTTCCTCCTCTGTAATTTCACCTTCACATTAGCTTTCTGTATGGTAGTTCATTTTACATTATCAATATAATTTTTTTCCACAATTAGCTTCAGTTAGAGGAGATGGAGGCGACTGAAACGAAAAACATATGCTTAAAGTACTTTGTTTCCCCCTTCAAAATATAATTTGGTGAATCATGGGTGACTCCGTCATTTGTAACCAGTTTCAGTAAATTATTTTCGTTTAACAATTCCTATGCTCAAGAAAAAAAATAATTTAGTGCATTTTTTACCCATATTCCATCCAGTTTGCTTTATTTTCATAATATATTAAACTTGATCTTTCTTGAATAAGTTTCTCTATTTCGTTTTTTCCTCTAATTTATTCTGAGCTCTATTGTTACAGTGTTTATTGCTATCTGTTCTGTTAGACCTATTTCCTTTATTAGTATGGACTCTTTTGACCTCAATTGCTTTTGTTTCGAAGTGAGTACTGAATTGCATGGCCTCTAAAGGCACATTTAAAGATGTCCATACAATAAGGGATTTGCTGTACCTATGTTATGTCGGAAAAAATCTGTTATAAATTCCTCTGTCCTAGTTAAAAACAAGTTATCATCCAATAGGGGTTTGATTACATTTCCAAATATCCTGCCACGTGGAAATTCAGTAAGAGCAATGTATATGCCAATTATATGATGGTCCGACATGCGTTCTGTCCCCTATCAACACTTTTTAAACTTTTGGTGCCAACGAAATGACATAATGACTGTCACGATCGTTGTGACGAACGAGAAGGACCTGGCGCAGC
>NW_025539586.1:0-12253 GCF_020615455.1 Coregonus clupeaformis | reverse complement strand
TGTAACGATCCCGCAGTCTGAGTCGGGTCCTGTCTGGTGACTAGTTTTTCTGTTCGTGATCTCCAGTTTCCCGAGGGTTCGGGAACGCTCCGGGGAGCTCTCTTGATTTCCGACCTGCATCCCATCAGCAATCTGCACACCTGGTCCTGATCATCTCCCTTCTTAGGCTCTGGCCTAACATCCAGTCCCTGCCGGATCGGTTTAGCCATGAACAGCTAGGGTTTACCAGAGTATCAGTCTTTGAGCCTAGCGTTAGTTTTGTTGTTTTTGCACCGTTTGGTTTGTTGCTTACTTACCCCCGTTTTGTTCCATCTGCAGTCACCCGTCCGGGAACCTTCATCCAACCTCTGCCTGGTGGTCGGCGGCTGCCGACCCAGGATGGGATCAACCACTGCACCCCCAACAACTAATCAACGCCGCCCGCTCTGTTCCCGGATTATTCAGCATCACTCTTGAATTTGTAATAAACACTCACCTTCGTTTCAACTTACCTTGTCCTGGTCTGCTTCTGGGTTCTGGCTTAGCATCTCGTGACAGAACGATCCGGCCAGTAATGAACCCAGCGGACCTGGACTCTGTTCCGCCATGCCATTACCCATCAGGAGAAGATGTTGGGCCATCTAGCACGGTACTACAGGAGATCGCGTTGTCAGTTCGAACCTTTCTACCGGTCTGACGGAGGTAGAACCTGCAAGTTTCCGGTGGAGGATCCACTACCCGGTTTCACCCAGTCTCGCCTGCCGCTTCTGGAGCTGTGTCCTTCCGTGAGCCCAAGGTTCCGACGCCGATAGATATGAGGGGGAGCTGGGAAGATGCCGTTTCCTTCCTTATGCAGTGTGGATTAGTGTTCGATCCACAGCCCTACTCTTATGCCACAAGACAAGGCTAGGATAGCCTTTGTGATTGCGTTGCTGCGTGGTCGAGCGCTGGAGTGGGCTTCAGCCGTTTGGGAACGACAAGACCCTGCATGGCTTCATACCAGGGGTTTCACGGCCGAGATGAGGAAGCTCTTCGACCATTCCGTCCGAGGGAGGGACGCAGCTAGGCGCCTGTTAGTCGCTTCACCAAGGAACTCGCAGCGTGGCCGACTTCGTGATCGAGTTCAAGGCGTTGGCTGTGGAGAGTGGGTGGAACGAGGAGTCTCTGCAAGCGGGCCTTTTACAGGGTCTGTCGGAGCAGCTCAAGGATGAGTTGATCTCCTATCCGGAGCCTAGTGACCTGGACAGCTTGGTAGCCTTGTCTATTCGGGTGGATAATCGAGTCCGAGAGCCGGAAGGGAGGGAGAAGCAATGGGGTCCGTCCAATCGATCAGCTTCTCAGTTCCCAGTCGGGTCGGGTGGTGGACCAGAACACGTCGATCATTCTCCACCACAAAGGATTAGTGGAGAGGTCCTCTCTCCCGATTCTGAACCCATGCAAGTGGAGCGGCACGGGTTAACCAAGGAGGAGCGTCAACATAGACGTAAGACCAACTGCTGCCTCTACTGTGGTAGCTCGGGACATTACATCTCCACTTGTTCCCGGCGGTCGTCAAACTGCCCGGCTCGCTAAAGTTGGGAGGACTTTTAGCGAGCCAGTTTCAACCTCTCTCAGTACCTCTGTCAGACCCCGTTTCCCGGCTACCCACTTGTGAACAGGGAATCAGAGCTTAGCGATTAACGCTTTATCGATTCCGGGTGCCGGTGAGCTTTCTTGATGCCGAGTTGGTAGGAACAGCTGGGGCTTTCAAAGGAGCAATTGCCGGGAAGCCATTGAAGCGACCACTCTGAACGGCAGTAGTCTGGCACGTATCACGATGAGGACTGAACCGGTTAAGATGCGGTTGTCGGGGAATCATTCTGAGATGATTTCATTCTTCATTCTGCCGTCTTCCCATGTTCCTCTGGTCCTGGATACCCCTGGCTGAAGGAACATCCCACGTTCGATTGGGTGACGGGCCAAGGTAACGAGTTGGAGCCTTGATTGTCATGCTAACTGTCTCAAGACTGCCTGCCCCCATTCCTGGTTCCCAGTCAGGTGATTGAGGCTAAACCCCACAGATTTGTCCCTGGTTCCCGAGACATATCATCGATTTGGGGGAAGTTTTCAGTAAGCAGAAGGCTCTGTCACTCCCTCCGACCATATGATTGTGCCATCAACCTGTTCCCTGGAGCTGTCTACCCCCAAGGGAAGGTTATACAGTATCTCCCGACCTGAACGTGAGGCTTTGGAGACCTACATCAAGGAGTCCCTAGCTGCTGGTCTCGTTCGTCCCTCGTCATCACCCCTGGGGGCAGGATTCTTCTTCTGTGGGTAAGAAGGATGGCTCTCTTCGACCCGTGTATTGATTATCGGGGTTGGTAATGACATCACGGTCAAGAACAAGTATCCCCTGCCCTTGATGAGTTCTGCCTTCGACTCCTTACAGGGTGCTACGGTGTTCACCAAGCTAGACCTACGCACATGCGTATCACATGGTCCGGATCAGAGGGGGACGAGTGGTTGACGGGTTTCAATACACGATGGGTCACCTTGAGTATCAGGTGATGCCGTTTGGACTGACCAATGCCCCAGCGGTATTCCAGAGTATGGTGAACGACGTCCTGAGAGATATGATCGGTCTCTTTGTGTTTGTTTACCTGGATGACATTCTGATCTTCTCGAAGGAACCTTCCGACCACGTCCAGCATGTCCGGCAGGTTCTGCAGCGATTGTTGGAGAATCGCCTGTTCGTGAAGGGCCGAGAGTGCGAGTTTCACGCCCACCGACATCCTTTCTCGGGTACATCATCTCCAGGGAGAGATTAGGATGGACCAGGAGAAGGTTAGACCGGTTCTGGAATGGGCCCAGCCCGGTACGAGATTGCAGCTCCAGAGATTTTTTGGGGTTTGCGAATTTCTACCGCAGATTCATCCGGGATTACAGCCGTGTGGCCGCTCCGTTAACTGCCTTGACTTCCAGTATCAGGACTTCAAGTGGAATCCGGAGGCGGATCGGCGTTTCTGGATTTGAAGAGGCGATTCACCAACGCACCGATTCTCTCTCAACCGGACACGGCCCGTCAGTTCGTCGTTGAAGTGGGACGCGTCTGATGTGGGAGTTGGCGCCATCCTGTCGCAGCGATGCTCCACGGACAGTAAACTCCATCCCTGCGCCTACTACTACTCGTTACGCCTTTCGCCTGCGGAGAGGAATTACGATGTGGGTAACCGGGAGCTTCTCGCGGTGAAACTTGCCTTGGAGGAGATGGCGCCACTGGTTGGAGGCGGAGCAACGTTTATTGTCTGGACTGACCACAAGAATCTTGCTTACGTGCAATCGGCTAAACGTCTCAACTCCCGGGTCAGGCCAGGTGTGCGTTGTTTTTGAGACGATTGAAGTTTTCCCCTGACGTTCCGACCTGGATCTAAGAACGGCAAGGCGGCCTTGTCCCGGATGTTCTCCAAGACGGAGGAGAGAGTGGGTCCAAGACCGAGACAATTCTCCCCCGGAACTGCGTCGTGGGAGCAGTTATGTGGAAGATTGGGGAGGTACTGGCGGCCCGTCGGACTCGGCCGGGCCCGGCAACGGCCCACCCGGTCGGTTGTTTGTGTGCCTGAGTCGGTTCGTCCCTGCTGTCCTCAAATGGTCCCACGCCAGCAAGATGGCTTGTCACCCTGGCGTGGCTCGGACAATGGCGTTTCTTCGCATGACGCGTTTTTGGTGGCCTGCCATGGCCGAGGATACTCGGTTTTGTTGCTGCCTGTCCAGTGTGTGCAGCAGAATAAGAGTACCAATCGGCCCAGCTCTGGACTACTTCACCCCCTTCTATTCCCCCGGCGACCATGGTCGCATCTGGCCCTGGACTTCGTCACTGGGTTGCCCGCTTCTGAGGGGAACACAGTCGTTCTGACTATCGTGGACAGATTCAGCAAGTTCGCCCACTTTGTGCCAATTGCCAAGCTTCCCTCCTGCCTCGAGACGTCCGAGATCCTGGTTAGGGAGGTTTTCAGGGTCCACGGTTTGCCCAGTGATATCGTTTCCGACCGTGGCCCCTCAGTTTACCTCTCTGCTGTCTGGAAGTCCTTCTGTTTGGCCATTGGAGCTACAGTCAGTCTCACATCTGGTTTTCACCCCCAATCCAATGGTCAGGCGGAGAGAGCCAACCAGAAGATGGAATCCACGCTACGCTGTCTGGTCTCTTCCAACCCCACCTCCTGGGTCTCTCAGTTGCCTTGGGTTGAGTATGCCCACAATACTCTCCCTACATCTGCCACTGGGATGTCTCCCTTCCAGTGCCTGTATGGCTACCAACCTCCCCTGTTCCCTTCTCAGGAGAAGGAGCTCTCAGTGCCTTCTGTTCAGGCCCATATTCCAGCCGTTGCCACTGGACCTGGCATCGGGCCAGAAAGGCACTCCTTAGAGTTTCGGACCGGGTATCAGCTCCAGGCGAATCGTGTCGCCGGATCCCCGCCTCCCACCTATACCATCGGAGATAGGGTTTGAGTTTGGCCACCACGGGATCTTCCGTTACGGACTGAGTCTAGGAAGTTGTTACCCGAAGTTCATTGGTCCGTTTGTGGTGGAGAAGGTGATCAATCCAGTGGCAGTTCGACTCAAACTACCGAGGACGCTCAGAGTCCATCCCACCTTTCATGTCTCCTGCCTCAAGCCTGTCTTCCTCAGTCCTCTGTTGCCTCCTCCGCCTCCTCCTCCTCCTCCTCGGATGATCGGGAGGTGGTCCTGCCTACACGGTGCGTCGCATCATGGATTCCAGACGGCGGGGCGGGGTTTCCAGTATCTCGTGGACTGGGAGGGGTATGGTCCTGAAGAGAGGAGTTGGATTCCGCGGCGACAGGTCCTAGATGCTGACCTCATCAGTGACTTCCCGCGCTCCATCCTGGCGCTCGGGAGTCCGCCCGGTGGCGTTCAATGGAGGGGGTTGTAACGATCCCGGCAGTCTGAGTCGGGTCCTGTCTGGTGACTAGTTTTTCTGTTCGTGATCTCCAGTTTCCCGAGGGTTCGGGAACGCTCCGGGAGCTCTCTCTTGATTTCCGCACCTGCATCCCATCAGCAATCTGCACACCTGGTCCTGATCATCACCCTTCTTAGGCTCTGGCCTAACATCCAGTCCTGCCGGATGGGTATAGCCATGAACAGTAGGTTTACCAGAGTATCAGTCTTTGAGCTAAGCGTTAGTTTTGTTGTTTTTGCACCGTTTGGTTTGTTGCTTACTTACCCCCCGTTTTTGTTCCATCTGCAGTCACCGTCCGAACCTTCATCCAACCTCTGCCTGGTGGTCGGGCGGCTGCCGCACCCAGGATGGGATCAACCACTGCACCCCCAACAACTAATCAACGCCGCCCTTCGCTCTGTTCCCCGGATTATTCAGCATCACTCTTGAATTTGTAATAAACACTCACCTTCGTTTCAACTTACCTTGTCCTGGTCTGCTTCTGGGTTCTGGCTTAGCAACTCGTGACACTACAAAATAACAGAAGGACAACCGCACTCACCAAGCTCTAAGAAACATATGGTTCTCAGAAACGTTATCTGCTAGCTTGGATCATACCAGTAGAACAGGACCGTAACCATGTAAGCCAGAAGAGCCTAAAATAATGAGATCGTATCTGGGTGATGTCTGAGATTGATAGGGCTGCATCAAAAATAGGATTCGATTCAAAGGTTTCCACACTTCCCAGATGAGTCACCATGTGCAAGTAAACAAGACAAACAAAGCACTATCAGACTGTGTGTGTGTGTGTATGTATATGTGTACAGTATATCCCCTGTTGAAGATTACACCATGGTGTCTGCATGTGTTTGTCAGTGATATAAGAAGCAGTGTGCGTGCTTATCTGACATTGATCTACAGAAGAAAAGGAAGGCATGCTTGAGTGTCTGCTAACAGACGCTGTGCACAAGTCGATACCAAGCACCAACACAGCCCACACACTAAAAGCACTGCAGGAATAGAGTTTATCTTATTAGGGAAGATGTGGTGACCAATAACAGAAATCATACTTTTTGGATGCAGTTTTAGGGGAATGCAACAGGTTAAGGTGCTTATTGAAAACCTATGCAACATATCCAGAGTCTTTCCAAGCCAAACCTTCATATCATATCCGCTAACCGCTTACACAGCCTACATCGTTGTCACCATATTAGCTAGCTAACGTAACAGTCAACATAGCTAAAGAACTAACACATTAGTAAATCCGCTACAATCATGCAGTACAGTGTACAGTCAGCAAGCAGTTTAGCAGTTACACCAGCGGGCCCCAGTGGCAATAAATTAATAAAACCTAAAGCTTACCTTGACTTGGAAGAGTTCCAATGATGGATAGCCATAGCCAGCTAGCTAACATAGCATCCCTCTCTGTTTGAGCCGAGAGTGTTTGAGTAGGCTAAACTAGCTAGCTGCATTCGCAAAGCTAAGTAAGTGAAAGTGAAAAAAAACTACTCGAAATATAGCTCCCTCTCTCTCTCTCTCTCTCTCTCTCACTCTCTCACTCTCTCTCTCTCTCTCTCTCTGTCTGTGCTCTCTCTGCTTCTCCTTCATTTTTGAAGAAATGTAGTTGTTCAAAACTGTTCAACTGTTGTCTTTCTCTCTCTTTGAGTCAACTTCACATTTTATGCACTGCAGTGCTAGCTAACTGTAGCTTATGCTTTCAATACTAGATTCATTCTCTGCTCCTTTGATTGGGTGGACAAATGTCAGTTCATGCTGCAAGAGCTCTGATACGTTGAGGACGTCCTCCAGTTGTGTAACTCTATGGAAGGGTGAGAACCATGAGTCTCCTTGAGGTTTTTGTATTGAAGTCAATGTACCCAGCAGGAGGATGGAAACTCGATGTTTGATGTTGAGGCTACTGTAGACCTTCATTGCAAAACATTGTGTTTTAATCAATTATTTGGTGACATGTGAATATATTTAGTATAGTTTTATATAAAAAATGATATAATGATTTTATGAAATTCACTGAGGAGGATGGTCCTCCCCTTCCTCCTCCTCGGGCCTCCACTGATGCATACCTCAAATCTGAATAATGTAGCTACTGTATGGAATCGGCAGTAAATATCTATGGTTAGATCACATGTCAAACTCATTCCACAGAGGGCCGAGTGTCTGCGGGTTTTTACTCCTCCCATGGACTTGATTGATGAATTAGGGTCACTGATTAGTAGGGAACACTCCTCACCTGGTTATCTAAGTCTTAATTGAAAGGAAAAACCAGCAGACACTAGGCCCTCCATGGATTGAGTTTGACACCCCTGGGCTAGATACTGTTTGTGCACATTCAACCTTTTATATAAATGCTAATCATATCCTTCTTGTATTCACTGGATTAGTTCTACCTAATCTAAGGTGGTCTTGAGTATTTGTTAACCTCCATGACTTTCTAAAAGTAACATGTTATATTAACTGCATATCTGAGGGTATATCACAGATATGCTGGGATTATATCAGCTATTCCTATGGTGTAATTGTGGGCGAGGAGCAAGAGGTTCTGGTTTTTAGGGCCAGGGTTCCTCTGTGGTGATTGGTATGTCTGTGCCAGACTGAGGTCCCCAGAGTGGAGCCCGCCGCAGGGGCTTTGATGTGTCCGACCCTGAGCATCAGATGACTGGGTAACATCTCTTCTCTGACCCTGACCATAATGGACAACTCTTTTACCCACCGGAAGAAAAATTATAGCTCTTAGGAATGTTGTTGTTGTGATATTTCCCTCTCTCCTTCTCCATCTCTCCCACATTTCTCTCTCTGCTCTCTACTTCTCTCCTCTCTCGGCAGAGAAAATAAAGGAGCACCAAAAGAGATTTATGCAACATTGGGAAAAAATAGGTCTTACTCAAACCATAATTAGGAGGATGTCGGGGAGAAGGGTGTGTTAGTTTTCCATTGGGAGATGATGGAAGGAGAGGGGGGGGCGGGATCTGGGGTAGTGTTGATGGAGAAGTGGGCATTGGGACCTGGACTCATTCAAGAGAACCCAGGAAAGTCTTACTAGAAATGCCTTTGACAGTTAAACATTTCCGTTCCTATGATGAACTCCTCCTTTACTCATAATTCCGAACAAACATTTAAATAAAATGATCATCCTTGAGGTAATATTTGTGAATGCATACAGTAGGTGGATCCTAGAACAGCTGCTAACATGTTTGATAATCATGTTTAATGTGTGTGTTTTATGAGTCACGTCTCAGCCCAGAAAGATGGAGAGTAGGCTGACCCTAATCCTCTGTGCAGACAGACAGACAGACAGACAGACAGACGTTACATAGTACAAAATGGAAACTACAGTCCCATAATAACACCAACTATAGGCCTGTCTTTAGGTGCTCACAACAACTCAGAATATTCTGGTGTTTTGACAATAAGTCTGAGGGTTTGTTGTGAGGGCCTAAAGTTGCTTGATGGGTTTTCAGAAGCACGCCACTTCATTGCCTTCTAGGAAGTCTAATGGTTACAAGGGAATGCCTGTTGCATACTGTAGTATCTTAATGCACAGATCAGGTCTGAGGTGAGCGTCAGTGTGTAGGAATGTGTGAGGGTGGCATGGAGCATAAACACTGCCCACTCTGTCTGTGTGGTGTGGACGGGCGTATGGTTGGTGTTATTATGGAACTGGAGTGTCCTTTATGTACTATGTAACGTCTGTCTGTCTATCTGTCTGTCTGTATGTCTGTCTGTCTGTCTATCTGTCTGTCTGCACAGAGCATTAGGGTCAGCCCACTCTCCCATCTTTCTGGGCTGAGACGTGACTCATAAAACACACTCATTAAACATGATTATCAAACATGTTAGCAGCTGTTCTAGGATCCACCAACTGTATGCATTCACAAATATTACTTCAGGGATTATCTTTGTAGTCAAATGTATGTTCGGAATTATGTCGGAATAATGTGTATAGGAGGGGTTGACGTTGGCTGAAGGTCATAGCGATGATAACCATCATAGGAACGATACTGTTGTATGAGAAAATGTTTAACTGTCAAAGACATTTCTAGTAAGACTTTCCTTGGTTCTCTTGAATGAGTGCTGAAGACAGATCAGCATCTCTCCTCACCACTGCTTGTCTGCTGGTGAGGCATGGAGAGGAGGAGAGGAGGACTGCTGGGATCAAATAACCAATCACTGCTCCTGTTACTGCCCCTGCCTGGCTGGCCACAGCCTTTCCACCTGCCTCTCCTCTCCTGTGAGGAAATGTGTTTGGTTTTCCCCCCTGGAACAAATGTCCAAATGTGCAATGATTAGCTAATAACTAGCTAGCCATGTGGAGGTAACCTGGAATTATGGAGGACATCTATTCCCAAGGATTGCGCCGGGGGGATATGACCTCATCGACTTTATTTATGCATTCACATCGAGCCCCGAGGTCCTGCAGTATTGCATGTGTGTTTTCCATCTGCCCAGTCCACCCACTGCCCTGCTGTGATGGTAAACATGTGGTGGATTTACATAGAACTAACTACAGTACATGGAACTCCTGCAGAAATAGACAGAGTAACAAAGACGAGGAAAAATAAAAACAAAACGTAGACAACATGTTGCTGAGAATGCAGCTGTGCATTTTTTTTATTGTGAAAGATCAACCAATATGAGCGTTGGGGCTTTTTACAGATAATAATATTAGCTTCCCTTATGAAAGAGGCAGCTTTATATAGATATTTATGTATCGCGCCACATAGTGTTCTGGCTTGTTTTACAGAGGAAGGTTTAGTAGAGGCTGCGCAAGCAAAACATGCGAACCGCAAGGGCCAAGTTAAAAGGGAGTCTGGTTTGGCTGCCGTTAGCATAGCATCTGGTGAATAGCTGAGAGGTTACATTAGCGACGAGGCTAAAGCTCTCTGTACCCATTACTGCACTGGCTGGCACGCGCTGAGGATGACTAGCACAGGTGACACTTCCGCATACACTCACAAACGCTCTCATCCCAAAACAGCTATTCAGGTACCATCAAGGTGAATTAGGCTCAAAAACATGCCAAGCCCTGTCATTTCAATTATCTCCATTGACATTCACAGTATTTTTCCCTAAGTAGGCTACATAGAGTAGCCAGCCAAATAGAAAAAGTAGCCAGCCAGGCCTCTGGTACATACTAATTCCTTGATTCCATCTGAAATACACAGCAAAATGATTGAGATTACCTCCCAGATTGGTAAAATTAGTTGTGATATTGTGTAGAAAGACATGACTTCACAATTTAAATGACTGAAAATGTATGAATTCAGTGTATTGTTAGTTGTTTTGGATATCGTCTAGGCCTAGGCCTATATGATCAGGACTATGTTCTAAGTGGAGAACATGAGGTTTAACATTAAACCTGCCTTTTCTTGAGATTAAAGTTTTATTTACAGATTTACTGCAAGATATGAATTGCCACAATGATGTTTGTTCTTCAAATTATGTATTTTATTTAAACAGAAAAAAATAGTAAATAAGACACATTATCTTGAAAAATGTATTAAAGGTTAAATTTTTAAAAAATGTAAGGGTTACAGAAATGAATTTGAAATTATCACTATCATATCTCTCCACTACCTATTATTCCTGCAGTGAGGATTTACCATCTTCATCTAATGTTTTCATAATTTATCTACAGATAATCGACAAAAAGCCTACTAGTATGCAAATTAGGGAGCCAAATGAATGGCTCACTCACCGATGTGATTCGGTAGGCTACACTGACGAGTCTCTCACTTTATCGTCACTGTTTGTCATGTCCCGACATGGGCTTCATATCATAGGAAAATACAAACAAGATCTTTGGTTTACTTGTCGCAGTGCTATACCATGGACATATAACTATGTTGAATGATTTTTGAATGGCAAAGGGGTATACAGAAGATCAACTTTATTCAGTCAGTTCCACACCTTTTATAAACTAGTCAATACTTGCTGTTCAGTCGTCAATCAAAGCACAGTAAATAGCCTATGCGCCACGACTCCTTGGCTGGCTATAGGAAACATGCGAAATAAAATAATGAATGTGCCCGAAAACAATAATTAGACTCATCATTACCACTTACATTACATGAGATGTGCAAATTCACTTACAGAGATGATCATGGTCTCTCCCTCCTCCGTGTAAAGAAATGTGACTGCAACCAACCACAGCACACACAAATCACACAGGTACGGGGAGGCGGGACAGACAGCTGACTGTCAAACCAGCAGTATTTTCCTGTCATCTTTGTGACTGACAGGCGCCTGTCCTATCAATAGATAGGACAGCACCATCCTGACTGGTTGCATCACCGCCTGGTATGGCAACTGCTCGGCCTCCGACCGCAAGGCACTACAGAGGGTAGTGCGTACGGCCAAGTACATCACTGGGGCCAAGCTTCCTGCCATCCAGGACCTCTATACCAGGCGGTGTCAGAGGAAGGCCCTAAAAATGGTCAAAGACTCCAGCCACCCTAGTCATAGACTGTTCTCTCTGCTACCACACAGCAAGCGGTACCAGAGCGCCAAGTCTAGGTCCAAAAGGCTTCTTAACAGCTTCTACCCCCAAGCCATAAGACTCCTGAACAGCTAATCATGGCTACCCGGACTATTTGCATTGTCCCCCCCACCCCACCCCACCACCTCTTTTACGCTGCTGCTACTCTGTTTATTATCTATGCATAGTCACTTTAACTCTACCCACATGTACATATTACCTCAAATACGTCGACTAACCAGTGCCCCCGCACATTGACTCTGTACTGGTACACCCCCTGTATATAGCCTCTCTACTGTTATTTTATTTTACTGCTGCTCTTCTAATTATTTGCTATTTTAAATTTTTACTTATCAATTTTTTACTTAACACTTTTTTTCTTTTTCTTAAAATTACATTGTTGCTTAAGGGCTTGTGAGTAAGCGTTTCACTGTAAGGACTACACCTGTTGTATTCGGCGCATGTGACAAATACAATTTGATTTGATTTGATTGCTAGAAGATGCATATCGATCATTCTAGTGGGACTTTTCTGACTAGCGAATTGAAACTTTTAAATGAAAAGTAGCAGTTCATTCTTTACGTGGAAAAAGTAGCTACCTGAAAAAAAGTATGTTACCGGTTTAGCTGACGCTGGCGCTTAGGGAAACCACTGAATTCATACTCACTCAGTCAATTAGATTTTGGGGGCGTTGAGTTGGGGCATGGATATGTACTGTACTGTATACAACTTTTTTGCAAAAAACGTTGAAATGTAACAGAGCTCATGAGACTGTGTTTTGTCCTTGGGTGTAGAGGACTTAGAACATATAGGGTCCTTCCCTCTCTCCTCTACTCTCTTCCTCACTC
>NW_025539585.1:0-12256 GCF_020615455.1 Coregonus clupeaformis | reverse complement strand
CCCTGCTCAAGAAAGCACATATACAGGTCCGCCTGAAGTTTGCCAACAACACATCTGAATCATTCAGAGGAGAACTAGTGAAAGTGTTGTGGTCAGATGAGGACCAAAATTGGCTCTTTTGGGTATCAACTCAACTCATGTTTGGAGGAGGAGGAATGCTGTATTATCATCATAACTTTAACACAAACGTGTATTTCATATAAAATGCAAATACATTTATTACATTTTTGACATGCGTTTGGATTTTTTGTTTGTTATTCTGTCTCTCACTGTTCAAATAAACCTACCATTAAAATTATAGACTGATCATTTATCACGCGAAACGCACAAAATCAAAGCAGGGATCAAATACTTTTCCTCACTGTACATGTGTTGGAATGAAGTTTGCCAAAAAACAGCACCAGCATCTGAGAGAACTGCGAGCATAGGTCAGATGAGACAAAACATTTTGGCATCAACTCAACTCGTCATGGTTTGAAGGAGGAGGAATGCTGCATATGACCCAAAGAACACCATCCCCACCGTCAAACAATGGAGGTGGGAACATTATGCTTTGGGTGTTTTTCTGCTAAGGGGACAGGACAATCGATCAAAAGGGACGATGGACGGGCCATGTACCGCCAAATCTTGGTGAGAAAACTTTCCTCAAACAGGTTATTGAAATGGGTTGTGGATAGGGACTGCTGACAATGGACCAAACACACCACAAGGCAACAAAGGAGTGGCTCAAGAAGAAACACATTAAGGTCCTGGAGGCCTAGCCAGTCTCCACTCATCCAGAAAATGTGAGGAGCTGAAGGTTCGAAATGCCAAACACGTAACCTCGAAACCAATGACTTGGACAAGATCTGCAAAGAGAGTGGGATCCATCCTGAGATGTGTGCAACCTGATGGCCACCTTCAAGAAACGTCTGACCTCTGTGATTGCCAACACAGGATTTCCACACAGGTACTAAGTCATGTTTTTCAGAGGGTTAAGAATCTTATTTCTCTCATTAAAATGCAAATCAATTATAACATTTTTTGTCGTTTTCTGGATGTTTTTGTTTGTTATTCTGTCTCTCACTGTTCAAATAATCCTACCATTAAAATTATAGGACTGATCATGTCTTGCTGTCGTGGGCAAACATACAAAATCATCAGGGGATCAAATGCACTTTTTCCCCTTCCAAACTGTGCGGGGAGTTACTCGGTGCAGAGTCAATGTGCGGGGGGCACCCGAAAGCTAGTGAGGTAATTGAGGTGAAGCATGTACATGTGGGTAGAGTTAAAAGTGACTAGTGCATAAATAATAAAACAGAGTAGCAGCAGCGTAAAGAGGGGGATGGGGTGTGGGGACTCCCTGATTCAGGAGTTCTGGCTAGCGGGGTAGAAGCTGTTGAGAAGCCTTTTGGACCTCCAGACTTAGCAGCCTCCGGTACCGCTTGCCGTGCAAGGTAGCAGAGAGAACAGTCTATGACTAGGGTGGCTGTAGTATTTGGACCATTTTGAGGGCCTTCCTCTGACACCGCCTGTGTATAGGAGGTCCTGGATGGCAGGAAGTTGGCTCGTGATGATTTCACACACTACACCTCTGTAGTGCTCTTGCGGTCGGAGTTTTGCGAGCAAGTTTGCCATACACAGGCGATGCAAACCAGTCAGGATGCTCCTCGATGGTGCAGCTGTAGAACTTTGAGGGATCTGAGGACTCCATGCCAAATCTTTTCCGGTCTCCTGAGGGGGAATAGGATTTGTCGTGCCTCTTCTACGACTGTCTTGGTGTGTTTGGACCATGATAGTAATTGGTGAAATGTGGACACCAAGGAACTTGAGCCTCTCAACCCGGTTCCTTTACAGCCCCATCTGATGAGAATGGGGGCGTGCTCAGTCCTCTTTATTTTTTTCCTGTAGTCCACAATCATCTCCTTTGTCTTGATCCGTTGAGGAGGAGGTTGTTATCCTGGCACCACACGGCCCAGGTCTCTGTCCCTCTCCTATAGGCTGTCTCCTTTGTTACGGTGATCGAGGCCTACCACTGTTGTGTCATCAACTTAAACCTTGGATGATAGGTAGTTGGAATCGATGGCCTGGCCATGTCAGTCGCCGTTGAACAGGAGTACAGGAGGGGGACGGAGCACGCACCCTGAGGCCCCGTAAGTTGAGGGGATCAACGACGGTGGCAGATGTGTTGCTTGCCTACCGCCTTACCACCTGGGGCCGGGTCCGTCAGGAAGTCCAGGATCCAGTTGCAGAGAGGTGTTTAGCCCCAGTCCTTAGCTTAGTGTGGATGAGCTTTGAGGGCATTATGGGTGTTGAACGCTGGAGCTGTAGTCAATGAATAGCATTCTCACGTAAGTGTTCCCTCTTGTCTAGGTGGGAAAGGGCAGTGTGGGAGTGCAATAGAGATTGCATCATCTGTGGATCTGTTGAGGGTGGTATGCAAATCTGGCCCTGCGGCCTTCGGAATGTTAACCTGCTTAAAAGTCTTACTCACATCGGGCTACGGAGAGCGTATTGTCCACATAGTCATCCGGAAACAGCTGGTGCTCATGCATGCTTCAGTGTTGCTTGCCCCAAACGAGCATAGAAGTGATTTAGCTCTCGTGAGGCTGTTCACTGGGCAGCCGAAGTGGTGTGCTTCCCTTTGTAGTCTGTGTTTTTCAAGCCCTGCCACATCGGGGTCCTGAGTGTCGAGGTCGTGTAGTCAAATGCGATTCAATCTAAGTCGTGACTCTTTTGCCTGTTTGGATGGTACGTCGGGAGGGCATAGCGGGACTTCTTATAAGTGTCCGGGTTAGAAGTCCGCGCTCCTTGAAAAGCGGCAGCTCTACCCTTTAGCTCAGTGCAGATGTTACCTGTAATCCATGGCTTCTGGTTAGAGTCGATTACGAGTCACTGCGGGGCACGACGTCATCGATGCACTTATTGGATGGAAGCCAGTGACTGATGTGGTGTACTCCTCAATGCTATCTTTGAAAGAATCCCCGGAACATATTCCAGTCTGTGCTAGCAAAACAGTCCTGTAGCTTAGCAATTCACCTCTCCCATTAGAATAATAGCCTTGCTTAGAATAACCCAAATACTCATTTTTTCTACCTTTTGGTGTGTTCTTATTAATGATACATAACAAATGAATACATCACATATCCATAACTTCTGCATTTCTGTATAGTACAGATTGTCTTAAAGCTTCACCCATGATGTCATTCTGTTACTGTTATCCCAGGTTAATCCACTTCACCTACTTGAACTACTCTGGACTGTCTTCACAGTCTGTCAGTCAATGGAGTAGTCTAATTTTATTAACTTGAACGAATAGTAGAAGACCACTTTGGTAAATGTTTAAGGAAAGTGAAATTCCCTATTTTTGCCTTTTTCTGAAAAAACTTTATATTCCTAACGAGATGACACAATAAGTAAAATGGCATTGAAGCCACATTCAAAGGGGGGGGCATTATCTATGCCATTGCAATGTATACTCTGACTTGTTTTGAACCTGATACAAACCTTCTATGAGCTTTTTTCAGCCAATGCAAATGCCGATTGCACAGAGCACACAGCTGAGTCACCCATAGTTTGAGATCACCATCGTTAGTCTTGTGTAAGGCATGCAGAAAAACTTGTCTCAGTTGCAAAGGTCGCTCAGTTACTTTGGGCTGAGTAGTTAAAATGTATGCATACAGTTCCATCCACACTCTACTACCGTCCCTATTTACTTATAACCATTATGTTTAAGGTTTCCTGTGCTGTCTATTGTATTTGTCCTTCAAGAAAAATGAGCTGCCTTGTGTTCCATTTAAACCCCCCACAGTGAGAAGAGTCTTTGGAAACTTCTGTTCTGACCTACTACTGAACCACCCACACAAACAGGGAACGCCTCTCGCCCCATGGGCTTTATGGACATGTGGAACACTGTTGCTGGTAGACTCACTACCAAAGCCTTCCTCAGACACAGGACATAGCCAATTACAATAGCAATATGTGAGAGGCACACATCATTATATTAAAATAATGACATTGTGAGAGGAGAGTCCAATGAAATCATTTGACGCTTAGTAAGCGACAATTCAGGCTCAGTATCGGCTCTAACTGAACCAATATGGAGCCGCTCAGGGAAATGGGTCATTGTATATTTTAAAAAAGACATTAGACAGTGTACAATTTTAGGCTATATACGTAAAATAATCTCATGTAGAGCAAAGATAGGAGGGGTGCTGTAAGCCTTTCACAATATTCACCTGACTGAAGAAACTGGGTAAAAGTTGACAACACTGATCATTTTCCTTTTCGAGCTCTTGAAAAGCATAAAAAAGCAATGCATGATAGAGACATGGTTTGGGTTGGAGGTTGCCTGTCTCTGGTAGTGACAGGTAAAAAAAGATGGTCGTTGTTTTGTTAGAGGCAAGCCGTCCAGGCCGGGACAACAGTATCTCTATTGTAAACTCCTTATGGAATTGCCATGCCATAAATGTTAATGGCTTGACAATGACAGCAAATGGATTAGAGCACAAGCATTCTGGGACCAGGCTGTGGACAACAGACAAGAGTCTGCCGTCATTCAGAATGAGTCATTCCTTCATTTTTTCATCCTTGTAAACACATTCTGATGTGGCAGTGCCACGTTTTCCATCCACAGTTTTGCTAGGCTGGGAATTGCCGAGTACCTGACAATACGAGTATTATCCACGATACATAGGTTTGCCTGGATATTTATTGCGATTATATATGTATTTCTATTTAATACTGTGATTTTGTATTAATATCTGATGTTCGAAGCATGTTGCTCACAATATGTATGCTGCGGGAGGGCAAGAGAGTGAGAAAACGAGTTTTTGATCAATCATAGAAATAATGTAAGCCAAAAACAAATTTGCTTTTGGTACAGGTAAGAGCCAACTAGTGCAATAACCTAAATTTGCATGCGATTAGCTGTGCATTATTATCATTAGGTGCAAGGCAGCAGCTACTCTTCCTGGAGGTCCAAAATTAGGCAGTTCTCAAATACAATTGGGACGGTGAAAGTGCATGGTGATGACCGAGTCTGCCCAATAAAATCGAGGGTCTTTTTAATTTTGGCACTACTGACTCGCATGCGATGTGAACTTTCGTTCCCATATCCGTCGATTGTTTACCGCATAATGCACCCCTGAGATAGGCCTTCAACATAAAACCGAACGGTCCAGAGTAGACAGAACTTTCGCATATATCTGCGCCCTCAGGCCTCATGTTACAGGGGTTCGACAGAATCTGTTTACATTGAGTTAACTCCCAGGATTCTAAAGCGGGGATCTGATTACATTTTCAGCTAATTCAGACACATACACACACAAAAGAGTGACATGGCATGTACATCTTTAGCCACAAATCTGTGAGGAAGATGTAGGCTGGGCTCATGCTCAAATGTGATACTTCAAGTTCCACTTTTCCCGGGTGATCTGCTAACTTACTCTGTTAATATACCTCTCATTAAATTAGTTAAATATGGGCACAACACCTAGATCCACACTTGAACACCCCACCACAAGCCTACCATTTTATGGGACCTAACGTTAAGTACACTTCCCAGGGAAAGAACTCAGGAAAATGCAACATTCTACTACATACATTTACAACCTGAGTGCCTGTTTCTCACTGCAAAACTGGTGATTCGGTCTACTACAATGACAATGTAACGTCAGTAGCAATGTTTGGTCTCTGAAAGCAGAAGAAGCTAAAGACAGCAACGCGTTATTCGCTAATTAGTACAACATAGGTCCCTCTGAACATTGCAATGTTGACGATAGCTATATAGCTAGCTAGCAATGATACAAACGATCTATCGTTTTCAACTACCTAGCTCTATGTAGTGTATTACTGTACATTACAGCAAAACTACCTACGCGGTAGCTGGGCAAAGTATACAGGCAGCCGGCAAAACCTTAGACGATATTGCCCGAAAAATCTGAACGCTGTTGCAACAGCATTAACGTAAAGCTAGCTATTCCGTTAATAACTTTCGTAACCAGAAAAACCGGCTTGTGTGAAAGTGGCTGACTTAGCTACTACTCATCGACCAACTACAGCACCGATCGTAACGTTTAGATATCACTTTCGTAAACCTTTGGGGGGACTAAAAAGCCTCCATAAGCTTGGTGAAAATGTTGTATTCGGCGTTGCAGAGCCTTTCGAACCTTCATAACCGGCTCACGCTTCGTCGATTAATTTAGCTGCTAGCTGAAGCGAATCTCCTGAAGATGTTACTAACGCGCTAGCCGGTACAATGCTGCTGTCAGTGTCACACTTGCACTTTGCAATATTTGACGGTGAAAAATAAACCTGTAATGTCAACGCTTCTTGATAACATTTTCATCTGCCACGAAGCCCTTTGCATGGTTGAAATATAATTACAGGACGCGGTATCATATTGTATTTGAGAATACAACGATACGCTGCCCTTCCGCTGGAGTGCGGTCGTCAACACCGACGCACGCCTACTCCGAAGCTGCAATCTCTCCAATCCGTCCAGTGAGGATCGGATTCGAGAGAGAATCAGAGAAAATTATTACCCACAGTAGTACTGCATCAATAGGCCTTTAGGCCATAATTTGAAGTGAGGCAATTGCTTCCATTCACAAAATGCTACAGTGTCTTCAGTTCAGTCCATGCAGGAACCTGTGCAGGACAAACAAACATAAATTGCACAACAAAGGAATGAGCTTAAAGAGATCTAGGTAATGAATAAATAATGATTCACTGTCTCCGGTGAGTATCCACTGGTTGTACACTGCTTTGTGTTCTGTTTTTAGTGAAGAGGACATTCTTTTTTTTTGATAAGAAGGGTCAACTCAAAGTCATCTTCAGATAACATATCTGTCCTAAGCAGTCCTGGAAAATTCTCAGGAGGGGCAATTCTTTCTGATGATTTTGGTGACCTACACACATTTTTAAAAAGATATGTCCAGCAACAACATAAGGACAGGGGCAGCATATAAGTCAATACCAGAAGCATTTATTGACTGATCTCAAAAGTGTTGGCTTACAAAAGCAAGCAAAATAAGTTATCACAGTAAAAATAATCAAGGGTGTTCTTTCACATTCCTCAACACTGCATAAACAATATGTGTGGCTTTGTAAAAATGAACAACCATATTCTGGGCCAATTGTATAGATTTGTAAATGAACAACCATATTCTGGCCAATTGTATAGATTGTAAATAGAACATGAACAGATTTCTTATTTTGAATGGCGTACCTTTCTCAAACATGTCTGCTTGCGTAGGTAACTTCTACAAGGTGGCCAGAGAAAGAGAACCTTTCTTTGGTGTGATCCAGGATGGTGTTGCAGACCTCTTCAGACAGCCTCTGCTTCTCCTCTTCTCTCAAAGCTGTTCTGGATCTTTTGGCTCCTAAGTTGCTTCCTTGCAGCTGCTGTTGAGAGGAGTCCCTGAAAGCAAACAGACCAATAGTGTTTGTTGGCTTTGTACAGTATTGTTGTCTATGTGATGCACAGGTATACAATTATCCATGCTTATAGTACAAAACACTTCAGTTCCACTTAAAATGGGCAGGGATGGCACAAAGTCTTTATGTTTCAGTTAGCCTTTGTGTCCAGCCTGGATGTTCAGCACAGTGTACAGTGGTGCTCATAAGCTTACGATCCCATGCTAAAGTTGACTAAAAGAGGAATAAAAAGAAAATAAAATTGGTGTCCTAAAGTTTGGGATTTTCCAACTTTTTTTAATTAAGTCATTAAAAGATCAATTTCCAAAAGATGATTTTTTTATTTTTTTATTCCTCTTTAGTCAGCTTTAGAGAATGTGTTCATCACTTATGAGCACATACACTTATATACTACATAGTATATAAAATAAGATAGATTACACCACTGGCCATATATAATGACAATAATGTAATTCCTCAAACACAAATGCAGCAGTCTCCTTTCATGCATACATTTTCAAATAAAGCTCTGCTTTGAGAAAGATCAAAACGAAGTATTGTTTAATCTTTATCTTACCTTATGGCCTGCACACTGCTTCAGCTGTTTAAACATTTGATAAAGATAGCATCGATGTCCTTATTCTGTAGCTTCTGGTACGGTGGGCTAGTCAAATGAACCCAATGAACCCGTCGGATGGCCCAAAACATTCTATGAGGTCAAGTCTTTCTCGTAGACAGTGTTCACTGACTCTGCTGTTTGCCCTAACCTCATCGTTGTGGCGGCGGACACTAGCCTGCATATCCCTCTATCCAGTTGAGTGGCAATATTACACTCTCACCAGAGACAATCTCAAACAGCTATCAATGTGGGTCTTTGACAGCTCATTTTTCTTAATCTTTTCGAAAGATGGTGCATGTCGGTTACACCAGTCGCTGTCCAAGCGTTAAGCTTCTGCCGTTCATGGTTTCTAACGTTAAGTTACGATATGACCAAAAGCTCCGTAAGTGCCCCTCGGACACCCATAGAGAATGTATTGAAAGCTCAGAAATTTGTAAAAAAAAATATTTTGCACAGAGGCTCATAGAGAGACTTCTGGGCGATTTTCAACCTGACTGGAAATCGCCCCAAAACGGGCATTTCCACTTTTCCTGATTGGACATTTAGTGGCTGGGAGATCAGACGTGGAACACTGAACTACTGTTGCCATGATATAATTGATTAGAAAAATTCCTTTTCCCGTTTGGCAGTACAAGTCGCCCATATCACAATATTGAACACACCGCCCATGGTCCCTAAGAAGGAGCAATAAAGAAAGTAAGTAATCGGGACCATCATTGTAACAGAGCTCGAATTTATTTTATAAAAATAAAGTACTTTTGGCAGCTAGAGTTGGTTCTCATTATAATTTTCCATAAAACATTTCTCTTTCTTCTTGATGAATTAAATGGGATGTATTAGTCAAGCATGCATTCCCTTTTAATGTCATCTTTCACAAAAATAACACAATAACACAATCATTGAACCTTAGTAAGAAGCCGCTAAGTAGCCGAGAAGGAAAAACATCAGCATGCAGCACTGTAGACATTTGCATAGTAAATTATACCACGGGATTAGTTTGTCTTCTTTGTTTTCTCTTTCCACCATGCCTATAGAATATACAGATAAACAGAAATCAAGCTTTCTTGGCAATAGAAGAAGGCATTCAAGAAGAAGAAGAAAATATAATAATGATGCACACATTGGTGCACAACACACAACTCATGGTATATAGAGACATTATCTGACATAACTATCCACCACCTCCCCAGTCTGTCCCTTCACAGTCTCTACACGAAACTTATCTTCTATAATTAGCTAACCATATAGACCTTGAAAACTCTTAACTAAATGCCTACATTTTGAGGATATGTATATGATTAGGAGAGAAACCACTCATTGCTAAGCAGTGTTAAAAAAGAAAGGAAGTATGAAAAGAGAACGAAGTTTAACGCAAAGGCCTGGGTTAAGCAATAAGGCTGTGAACAAGTAATTTGTGTTGTGATCACGCAAATTCTTGGGAAAGTAAAATTGTTCTTTAAAAGACAACAATTTTCTTTTAACGGCCAGTATATTGGAAGACTTTAAAATGGGGAATTAACATAGAATAGCCGATTGGACAAAGCAAATAATATTGACCAGTATTTGATGTCAGAATCACAAACCTTTCTGACAATAGATAACTCACAGCAGACTGAAGCCTTCTCTTCCTCCTAATGTGTGTTGGACTAATTACATTGTTGAAATACTTAGTGCCATAATCAACAGTCCCTTACTCAACTACAGTGTCCTACTGGTCATTTTCAATCGCAGCAACACATACACATTGGCACTGGATCATTATTCCATATTACATCTTATATTGACAAAAATACATGATGGCATTGATTAATTCTAAACCAATGAAGCTTTGCTGAATGGACAGCAGGTATTTATTTGAAGTAGACTAAATATGATGCCAAATGAAATCACTATCAGAGGCTGTACAGAAAATGGGATGTGGTAAGTATCAATCAAATGGGATCAATATTCCTGATTGGAAGTGCATAACCATCCATTCCCACCAGGAGCCTATCTCTGAAACCCATTTGAACAATCGAAACTAAGAACACAGGGGCATGTTGCCCCTCTCTACATTGGATGCCTAGTCTTGAGATCTACTAACTAATTAGGCTATTTCCTCCTTGCAGCATTCTAAACTGTTAGGCAAAGTCCTCACACTAGAGTGTTAAGGTACTGTATATCAAGAAGGGATGTACCCTTTCCTGAGAGTACACAATATGAAACTGCAGCTCTGTCAAATTCTACTTGAAAAGGTGTGATTTTTCTGTCCGAAGTGCGGCATGTCACAAATGGCACTAAGTATCATTGAGAAGAAGAAGGGGGATAGAAGTCCAGGAAATTCAGTCCGATTCAGAACCCCCTAATCTTTCCACCACATTTTGCCAAAACAGAAACTTTGCCTGCTCTGAGAAGCAGGTTATAGGCTACAGGACTGGAAACACTTAACATCAAAGACAATTTCAAACAACTTAGTGACATTTAATTAAAGATACAGACCACTCTCTACCAGCTATGGCTCCTGAAACGTGCAAAGAGGTTCTCTGCTGATCGAGGGACGCTTGGCGCTGTCTGGCACTGGTTCAAGGCAGTGATAATGGGTCACCAAGGACTACCACGAAGCAGCTACCCGTGCTAACACTGAGACAACAGGGAGTCGAGGACCACATGGTCACCTTTGCCATCCAGCCATGTCAAGTCTCGCCATGTTGGAAAGAAGAAGATGAGCCCAGAGTTGGGCCTTCCCTTTACTCATGGTGAAATCTGCTCCTCATCCTATTTTTAGAGGCACCAAGGAGATTTGATTTTCAGTTGGTCATATGTTCACGTTTCCAGCGTGAACCAGTGCCAGAGGTAAAGCGAGTTACTAACAGCTTTATAAAGGTTGTTACAGTACAATTAAAACTAGAAAGCTGTCTCGGCCCAGTATCATGCACTCCCAATGTGAAGGGGAAGAGAGCCTATTGATATAAGGGTCTTCATCTCAAAGCCCTGTGCCTGGAGTCATGGCTGTAGCCTCCGGGGGCCAAGTTTGGGTTGCGGTGGGGCTTGTACGATGTCCTGGCGTAGGGGTCATGATAGTCCTCCTCCACCAGGGGGTAGTGGACCTGGTCCCGGCTGTGCTGCGAGCCGGAGGATAGACGGTTCTGGCTCTTCCTCTGCCGCTCATTGTGGTAGTTCTCGTCCGAGAGCATCAGGCTGTGTCGCTCGATGGCGCAGTGGTCACCCTGCCGATGTGATTGCTGTTCCCATGTTTGTATTTCTTTGGCCTATCCCAGGGAGAAGGAGGGGACTTTGTATAAAATCTGGTCATTCAGCCGTTGACTATAGCATCAGCATTTTCATTACTGTGACAATATTTTATTAATATAGTGAGAAAAACCTAAATGATTAGCAAAGACTCCATAAATAGGCAACATAATCCTGTATTATTTCACTACTGACTGATACCTTTCCAATTAATTATTTGCAACCAATTGTGCCCAACGATAATTCAGCAAAATAAACAGTCATTATACATTATACCACATCTATTGTACTGCTCCCCTATCTGACTAAATAAGGTCATATTATAAACTGGGTGGTTTTCCAAGCCCTAACAAGCTGATCATTGTACACTGTGGTATATCTGAACACACTGTATACCACCCGCCGGGTATGATAAAACGATGTATTTTTACTACTTCTAATTAGTTGGTAACTAGTTTATAATAGCAAAAGGGCACCCTCTGGGGTTTGTGATATGTATTGGCCCATTATACCACGCCAAGGGCTTTCTTAACTCAGAACAGTTCTTTAGTCGTGGTACAGTGGGGGAAAAAATTATTTAGTCAGCCACCAATGTGTACAAAGTTCTCCCACTTCATAAAAGATGAGAGAGGCCTGTAATTTTCATCATAGTACGTCACAACTATGACAGACAAATTGAGAAAAAAATTCCAGAAATTCACTTTAGCATTTTTAGTGAATTTATTTGCCAAATTATGGTGGAAAATAGGTATTTGGTCACCTACAAACAAGCAAGATTTCTCAGCTCTCACAGACCTGTAATTCTTCTTTAAGACTACTGATATCCACCACTGGTTACCTGTATTAATGGCACCTGTTTGAACTTTATCAGTGCATAAAAGACACCTGTCCACAACCTCAAACAGTCACACTCCAAACTCCACTATGCCATGCAGACCAAAAAGAGCTGTCAAAGGACACCAAGAAACAAAATTGTAGACCTGCACCAGGCTGGGAAGACTTGAATCTGCA
>NW_025539584.1:0-12262 GCF_020615455.1 Coregonus clupeaformis | reverse complement strand
CTATTTACATAATCAACTGGACATTACACCAGCCTGAACCTCAATATAGTCCTGGGCATATATTGAACTCTAACAATGGGGGATGGAAAGGGTCTGTTGAAATGAATACTGTAGTGGTGTGAGAAAGGTAACACAAGCTTCCTCTCTAATTCCACTCCCCAATAGTAAGTGGGTCATTTTAAAACACATAAAAATGAAAAAAATACAAATAATTTCTATGATGTAGCCTATATGTGGTGTCCAATGTAGGCCTACATTGCAGGATACTTTAAAACACTTTTTTACATTATGAAGGGCTTGACATTAATTCTTGATTTTTTTTTACTTGGTTTGTAACACCATGGGCCAAATAGGTGACTGTAAATTGTATTGTGTTGTATGATGCAAGAAACCACTTTACAAAATAATATTAATTATTATTACCATACAGAGAATTAGACAATGTAGGCTATCCCTCTGCTTATTGGCTTATTTGCATATTCAAGCCTGTCTCAAAATACAACACCGCCTCTTTAAGTAAGACATAAGCTTTTTATCTGACTGGCTTTTCAAAGACAGCTTGAAATGTAGCCTACACGTTTTGTTCTCTTGTAGGAAGCAGTAATTCCCCATTGCTGACCTATACTTATGTATAACTGGGCTAATAACTCGCTAACTAGCAAAGAATATCAACAAATGTACAGACGCGCGGCTCTGCGGTCTGATCTGAACTGCGCATTCACTCGAGGGTGATTGAAAGACCGCTCGTGGGCTACTCCCGTCAATAAAATTCTACTCGGTTCGGACTGGCTCTGCCTACAACAAAAATCGTTGATCTATATAGTGCAAAATAATGGGGCGAACTCAGTTAAATTCAATCTCTTGCGTCTCTGCGCGGCATGGCATTTCTTCTTCTCTGCAGTCCTGGAGGAAGTGCCCGGCTGCGCAGTTTAGAGGGAACATTGCCTGCAGCACACCTTTCATATTATTGATGAATCTAGATTTGAAAACGTCATTAAGCCAGCACACATTATGTCCGTTAGATAGTTATTGAGCCAATTGCAAGATGTCTGATCTAGGCTTATTTCAGACAACCTTAGAAAAAGTAAGAAATTATTAACCGTATCAAATGGCTTCGACAGGTCAATAAATAAAGCAGCGCAATGATTTGATGGTTTAAACCACAGGTGTCAAACTCATTCCACGGAGGACCGAGTGGCTGCGGGTTTTCGCTCCTCCCTTGTACTTGATTAATCAATTAAGGTCACTAATTCGTAAGGAACTCCCAAACCTGGTTGTCTAGGTTTTAATTGAAAAGGAAAAAACAAAAACCTGCAGATTCAAGGCCCTCCATGGAATGAGTTTGACACCCCTGGTAAACAATATAGCACCTAATCTAGTGTAGCAGCTGAAAAATATGTCCAGGTCTAAAACCAGATTGGAAGAAATGAAAACCACACTCTGTGGGATATTCTTTCAGTTTTAATGTCTTCTTTTTTAGCAGCAGAGGTCAAAACAAATGGAGGTGGCCTTCCTCAGTGTTTGGAGGACAACAGACATCCACCATATTGATAGATGATGTCATATTGTTGTACTGATTATTTATTTCTTTACAATCAATCATTATTTACATTCATTATTTACAATCATTTACATGCATCACAATCATCATTCACAATCATTATTTACAATCATTATTTACAATCATTATTCAAAATCATTATTTACATTGGTTATTCACAATCATCATTCATTATTTTCTACAAGATAAAGATAATAAACAAAGAAAAGCCTGAAACCTAACAGGAGTTCATCATTAAGGCCTCTAGGACTCTGTTGATCACAGGAAGAAACCTAACAGGAGTTCATCATTAAGGCCTCTAGGACTCTCTGTTGACCACAGGAAGAAACCTAACAGGAGGAGTTCATCATTAAGGCCTCTAGGACTCTCTGTTGGTCACAGGAAGAAACCTAACAGGAGGAGTTCATCATTAAGGCCTCTAGGACTCTCTGTTGGTCACAGGAAGAAACCTAACAGGAGTTCATCATTAAGGCCTCTAGGACTCTCTGTTGGTCACAGGAAGAAACCTAACAGGAGTTCATCATTAAGGCCTCTAGGACTCTCTGTTGATCACAGGAAGCAACCTAACAGGAGTTCATCATTAAGGCCTCTGGGACTCTCTGTTGATCACAGGAAGAAACCTAACAGGAGTTCATCATTAAAAGGCCTCTAGGACTCTCTGTTTGTAGCCTTGTAGGAACCATCCTGATCTCACTGATACATTTAACTTAACAGAATGTAAGTTCAAGAGATCAGGAAGGCTCGTACGAGGCTACTCTGTTTGTAAGTCATGGATATAATATTTCTCTCTCTGTTTGTAAGTCATGGATATAATATTTCTCTCTCTTTTTGCATGTCATGGATATAATATTTATCTCTCTGTTTGAAAGTCATGGATATTAAATCAAATCAAATGTTATTTGTCATATGCGCCGAATACAATAGGTGTAGACTTACTTACAAGCCCTTAACCAAAAATGCAGTTTTAAGAAAACAGAGTTAAGAAAAATATTAACTAAATAACCCCCCCGCCAAAAAAAAAAGACAAAATATATAAAAGTAACACTATAAAATAACAATAACGAGGCTATATACAGTGGGCACCGGTACCTAGTCAATGTGCGGGGGTACAGGTTAGTCCAGGTAATTTGTACATGTAGGTAGGGGTACAGTGATAATAAACAGCGAGTAGCAGCAGTGTAGAAGCTGTTAAGGAGCCTTTTGGATCTAGACTTGGTGCTCCGGTACCGTGTGCCGTGTGGTAGCAGAGAGAACAGTCTATGACTTTGTCACGATCATTTTGTTATCTCAGGGTGTTGAAGTCAACTACTTCTCAAGCTTTGAATAATTCCCAGAGGTTGTAAGGCTCTAGTTAATAATGAATTAAACAAAGTCCCATTTCTGCAATGAATCAGTTTCTTTAATCATGAGAGCTCTGAAAATCATACAATGCACAATGTTTTTATACCTTTACTAGGCCCCTAAGTGGGCCAATGAGAAAGCTCCTAGCCCATATTTAGACAACTATCATATGTCTCTGTTAGCTTGCACAGCAACCTATTGTTTCTTCCTGGATCTATTTCACACTCCAGCTGTGTTCGTGTGGTTGCTTTTCTGGTTCCTCCAGTATCAGGTCACACATACACAGACTTCCTTTACTGGTTTCACAAGACACAAATACTCTGTTGCTGGGCAAATATGCATCTTATACAAGCACATATGATTAACTCTCTAAGCTCTCTCACTGTCCTCACCCTAGGTGGGGACATGTTTTTCAGTGTCTAGTTTCACATCCTGTTTTCTGTTATTGGTTTCACAGTGGCACTCTGCTTGCATAGATATAAAAATGAGTCAATGCCCTAGTTGTACTTCTAACTAAGTTAAACACTATCAGATTATTGTCTTATGATTCTAACACATTTCACACAGTTTCGGGGTGGAATACTTTAGTCATTACCTTAAACATACAAATGCTTCTATCAGACTTGGGTGACTGGAGTCTTTGACAATTTTTTGGGCCTTCCTCTGACACCGCCTAGTATATAGGTCCTGGATGGCAGGAATCTTGGCCCCAGTGATGTACTGGGCCGTACGCACTACTCTCTGTAGCGCCTTACGGTCGGATGCCAAGCAGTTGCAATACCAGGCGGTGATGCAACCGGTCAGGATGCTCTCGATGGTGCAGCTGTTTAACATTTTGATGATCTGGGACACATGCCAAATATTTTCAGTCTCCTGAGGGGGAAAGGGCATTGTCGGGCCCTCTTCACGACTGTCTTGGTGTGTTTGGACCATGATAGTTTGTTGGTGATGTGGACACCAAGGAACTTAAAACTCTCGTGTTCGGCCCTCCTTTTCCTGTAGTCCACAATCATCTCATTTGTCTTGCTCACATAATAAAATGTAATTGTTCAATAATGTGTAATGTGTAATTGTTAAATAATTAAATGTGTTGTTTTTAAACAATATAAATATCTGATCATATAAAATGTGTTGTGTTCATATTACTTTTACAAATAAAAATATGTGATAATAAACAAACAAATCTAAACTAACAAATGTCAAATCATATTTGTCGCCGAGACGCCAGTCAATTTGAATTACGTTATTGTGTATTCTACGTAATGACGCAGTTTTATGTTATAACGAAACATTTATGCACTCACTAACTGTAAGTCGCTCTGGATAAGAGCGTCTGCTAAATGACTAAAATGTAAAATGTAAATGTAATGATGTCATCACGCAATGACATCACAACGTCATTTAGCAACTTTTAGCAACAAATTGACCTGCCTCTAACAACTTCCCCTGAAAATTAGTTGGCAACCCTGCAGGGGAGTTGCTCTTTCAACTTTCACATTTCTCTTAGACTTTCCAACATAATAATAGCCACATGGGCACATCAGGAAATATACCACACATTTTGTTTTACAGGAAATTCTACCCATGACATACATTTTATTTCCAGTATGAGGGTGAATAAAGAAATCCCCCTTGGTCATTGTATTACAGTTCTCACAATGATTTGAGGGGAGGGTGGATAGGAAATTCTGAGGGGGAACATATTAATCTGCTCTTACTAGGCTGTCCTTTAGGTTTCTAGCATGTTTAAAAGAGAATCGAGAGATATTCTGAAAAGGCCGGCCCACAGAGGGATCCCAGTCCTAAATAGAAGTCAGAGATCAAACTCCTGGTTCTCCCCTGTTCCTTCCACACGCCCTCCCATTGTACTGTATGTATGAACACATTTTGAACAATGGCTGCCTAAAATGCTGTGGTGCTTACAAACACAATAGGAAAGGTTGTGGTAGACGTGGGCCATCACAGGTGAGTTCACAGCTCTTTTACTCTGAGCATTCATATCAATAACTCACCCTCAGATGGACCATCAATGCCAGAGTTCTACAAGACTGTTTACATAATCAACTGGGCATTTCAACAGTCTGTCCCTCAATATAGTCCTGGGCATATATTGTTTATCTTACTATTGTTATAACTGCTAACTTTTTAGCATTTGTGGCACAAATCCATTGCAAGTCAATGGTACGTATACAGTCACAGTGAAAGTCTACACACCCCTTTACATTTTGCAAGCTTCAATCTTAATAGAGATTAAATGTAGTTTTTATCCTGCCGACCTACAAAAACTATTCCACATTTTCAAAGTGTAAGAAAATTGTAGAACAACTTTCCTACTAAAGATATCCAGTAGTTTTGATTACATATATTTTCACACCCCATGAAACAGTTCTACAGCAACTGTACATGTGTGTTGTGGCCTGTAAGTAGCTAGCTAGCGGTTTAAGACATGGTTTGAATCCTAATCAATCCATCCAATGTGAGTACATGTTGAAGTACAGTAGATTAATAAAGCTACAGTACTGCAGCTGGTGACAAAGCTGCGTATATTGAAAAAGCTTGTTAGTGCATAGGTCAAATGTATCTTTGTGATGCTCATTTCAGGTCTTTTATCCAGCTTTAGACAAACACTAAATATTTCACTTAAAACATAGTTTTGTTGTATTTAATGATAGAGAAGAGTTTGACCAACACAGATTCATGTCCAATCTTTGAGGACGTGTCTACATTGTTAGAGTGGTCACATGCCAATCTGTTCCATATAATAGACAGTCTTTGGAACAGTGGAAAGCTGCATGGCCCCTTGGTTGTTGCTAAGCAGGCATTCTTCTTCTATGGTGTTTATTGGTGGTGTTCAGACCAACGTTAAAGGTGCATCACTGCCACCTTCTGGGCTGGAGTGTGATAGAGACATGTGGTTCTGTCCTGGTGAGATCACAGGGTCAGAGAGAACTCCTGACTGTGGTCATACCAAAACACTCCAGGCACTCAGCCCATAAGAGCCATTCATACTGTCAGATCTAATATGGAAGAACTGAATACAACCATATGAACCATTCATACTGTCAGATCTAATATGGAAGAACTGAATACAAAAGAGAAGGAGAGGTTGACCAGTACAAATTCGTGTACAAACATTATTTTTCATTGGCAGATCAATGCAGTTTTCCAAACATATTCATCATCAGTTTTTTTGTAACATTTTAACTGAACAAAAATATAAACACAACATTCAACAATTTTACTGGGGTACAGTGCATATAAGGAAATCAGTCAATTGAAATACATTCATTAGGCCCTAATCTATGGATTTCACATGACGAGGCAGCCGGGGTGGGCCTGGAGGACTTCGGGAGCCAGGCCCATTGGGCCCGCCCCCCATCAGCCAATAAGAATGATTTTCCCCCACTAAAGGGCTTTATTACAGATAGAAATACTCCTCAGTTTCATCAGCGATCCGGGTGGCTGGTCTCAGATGATCCTGCAGGTGAAGAAGCCAGATGTGGAGGTCCTGGGCTTGCACGGATATACGTGGTCTACGGATGTGAAGCTAGTTGGACGTTCTGCCAAATTCTCGGGAGAGAAATGTACATTCAATTCTCTGGCAACGGCTCTGGTGAACATTCCTGCAGTCAGCATGCCAATTGCGCACTCCCTCAAAATGTAGACATCTGTGCCATTGTGTTGTGTGACAAAAGGCACATTTCAGAGTGGCCTTTTATTGTACCCAGCACAAGGTGCACCTGTGTAATGATCATGCTGTTTAATCAGCTTCTTGATATGCCACACCTGTCAGGTGGATGGATTATCTTGGCAAAGGAGAAATGCTCACTAACAGAGATGTAAACACATTTGTGCACCACATTTGAGAGAAATAAGCTTTTTGTGCATTTGGAAAATTTCTGGGATCTTTTATTTCAGCTCATGAAACATGGGACCAACACTTTACATGTCAAGTTTATATATTTTTTCAGTATAGTTTTAGAAGACAATTCACTAAACACGTAGTCATTTCATTTTAATTGTCACCTGCTTGGTAAACAACAGGTGTAGACTAACAGTGAAATGTTGACCAACAATAGAGAACACAATACAACAATTATAATAATAGGAAAAAGATTGTAGCACAAGGAATTAATACACGATGAGCAATGGTAGCTTGGCTATATACATGGGGTGCCAATACCTAGTCAATGGTAGCTTGGCTATATACATGGGGTGCCAATACCTAGTCAATGGTAGCTTGGCTATATACATGGGGTGCCAATACCTAGTCAATGGTAGCTTGGCTATATACATGGGGTGCCAATACCTAGTCAATGATAGCTTGGCTATATACATGGGGTGCCAATACCTAGTCAATGGTAGCTTGGATATATACATGGGGTGCCAATACCTAGTCAATGGTAGCTTGGCTATATACATGGGGTGCCAATACCTAGTCAATGGTAGCTTGGATATATACATGGGGTGCCAATTCCTAGTCAATGATAGCTTGGCTATATACAGTGCAATCTGAAAGTATTCAGACCCCTTAACTTTTTCCACATTTTATTACGTTACAGCCATATTCTAAAGTTGGTTAAATATTTTCCCCCTCAACAGTCTACACACAATTCCCCATAATGTCAAAGCAAAATACAGGTTTTTAGAAGTTTTTCCTAATTGATTTATAAAAAACAGAAATATCAAATTTACATAAGTATTCCGACCCTTTACTCAGTACTTTGTTGAAGCACCTTTGGCAGTGATTACAGCCTTGAGTCTTCTTAGGTATGACGCTACAAGCTTGGCACACCTGTATTTGGGGAGTTTCATCCATTCTTCTGTGCAGATCCTCTCAAGCTCTGTCAGGTTGGATGGGGAGCATTGTTGTACAGCTATTTTCTGGTATCTCCAGAGATGTTCAATCTGGTTCAAGTCTGGGCTCTGGCTGGGCCAGGTGAACCTTCGCCCCAGTCTGAAGTCCTGAGCGCTCTGGAGCAGGTTTTCATCAAGGATCTCTCTGTACTTTGCTCTGTTCATTATTCCCTCGATCCTGACTAGTCTCCCAGTCCCTGCCTCTGAAAAACAGCTGCACAGCATGATACTGCCACAACCATGCTTCACCGTAGGCATGATGCCAGGTTTCCTCCAGACGTGACGCTTGTCATTCAGGCCAAAGATTTTAATCTTGGTAACATCAGACAAGATAATCTTGTTTCTCATGGTCAGAGTCCTTTAGGTGCCTCTTGGCAAACTCCAAGTGGGCTGAACTCTGGAGCTCTGTCAAAGTGATCATCGGGTTCTTGGTCACCTCCCTGACCAAGGCCCTTCTCCCCTCGATTGCTCAGCGGACAGCTCTAGGAAGAGTCTTGGTGGTTCCAAATTTCTTCTTAAGGGGACCTTCAATGCTGCAGACATTTTTTGGTATCCTTCCCCAGATCGGTGCCTCGACACAATCCTGTCTCAGAACTCTACGGACAATTCCTTCGACCTCATGGCTTGGTTTTTGCTCTGACATGCAATTTCAACTGTGGGATGTTATATAGACAGGTGTGTGCCTTTTCAAACCATGTCCAATCAATTGAATTTATTTCAGGTGGATTCCAGTCAAGTTGTAGAAACATCTTAAGGAAGATCAATGGAAACATTTTTCATGATGGAAATTGAAATATTAAAATGTGATTTAATTTTTTGTTGTTGTTGGGGAAAACCATTTAAGAGCTGGAGTTATTATGCAGTCTGATAGCAGTGGGTAGAGTGGCGTTTCACAGGCGGTTTGTACGGGCAGTTAGACAGGACAGTTTGTGGCTGTTTCTCAGGAGCCTGTTGGTGCAGTTACCTCTTTTTGGAGGGAGCAGGTCATTCAGTGGATGGTCAAGAGTGTGCATGTCCTTCACCAGGTGCACTGCAGCCTGTTCTCGCCTGCTCTGCAGTGACCGGAGCTGTGGTTGGACTGCTCCACCTCTGGAGATGATCCTCAAGGCCCTCCTCTGCACCCTGTCTAGTTGGGCCTGCTGCTTTTTAATGTATCCAACTAACAGCACTCCACCGTATTCCAGACAAGGCCTGGCCAGTGTAGTATAGACTGTGACCAGATCTTCAGTAGGACATTACTGGCAAGAAATGTCAAAATGGCGTTTTGAGGCCTTTCTCACTGGCTGCTCCACGTGTCACCACTGAGGTTAGAGTCTAGATGAAAACCAAGATACTTGGTTGTTGTTACCACTGGTACTTCCTGTCCTCTTAGGATTAGTGGTGCAGGTTGTGGATTGGTCCTCTGACCAAGGGCTAAATGTGCCAGTTGCCATCACCCTCATGCTTTATGTGGACTGAGTCTAGTCAGAGCTTGCTTTAACTGGCCAATGCTGCACAGCTCAACCTGCCTTGTAGGCATGGGCAGGGGGGAGATGGCAAGAGGTGTGGTGCTTGTCCATGCCTCAGCAAAGAAGCCATTCAAAACATCAGCCACCTCGTTATCTTAAATTCCCTCGACCTGTATTCTCCCTCCTGATGTTTTCTTTGGTGCCAGTCCTTTGTTAATGAAGTCCCACCATTCCTTAGGGTTTTTCTTCTTTAGGTCATGGATTTCAGTTTTGTAGTAGTTTGTCTTTGCTTCCTTGATAAGCATTTGCACTGTGTTTCTGTATTTTCTCCATGTCATTGTTTCTCCCAATCTGTTGAAAATATTCTGTATTTTCCTGATGGCAGCCTTTATTCTTTCAGTCATCCAGGGCTTGTCCAGTGTTGTTGTTTTCTTATTGACATGCATACATCAAGTGCAGTTTGAATGCAGGAGTTGAACATCTCCACCTTTGCATCGATACTCTCCACCTCATATATGGCAGAACAGTCAGTACTGGCCATACATCGTGCAAAGGTCTCCTTTCTGTTCTGGGTTACCAGACATCCTTTTTCCCACTGCACCTCTCTTCTCCCCCCTGATGTTGTGTTTGGAGAGAACAGCAGACATTTGTGATCACTGGATCCGAGAGGAGCAAGTACAGTGGGTTGTGTTGATCAGATCTAGGATGGATTCCCCTCTGTGGTCTTGTCTTTGACCACTACCACTTCTTATGTATACGTTGGTGTCTTTTAAATTGCCCAATCTGTAGAATCTCGTCTCACTGTCAGTGCAGTAATAAGTATTATCTCCAGTGTGTAACCGTTGGTGTGTTTTTACGTTGCCAATCGGGAGAAACTCTTGCCATATTAAGAGCATAAGTAAGGATTCTCTCCTGTGTGTGTTTTCTGATGATGCTGTAGCTCATCTGTTGTTTTTAGATCAGTGGAAAGGCTTTTCTCCTGTATGTATACGTTCATGTTGTTTTAAGTTGCCAAGTTCAGAGAAACTCGCCCCACAGCCAGAGCAGGAGTAAGGCTTCTCTCCTGTATGTATACATTCGTGTTTTTTTAAGCTGCCCAGATGAGAGAAACTTGCCCCACAGTCAGAGCAGGAGTAAGGCTTCTCTCCTGTGTGTAACCGTAGGTGCAATTTTAATTTTTCCTGTCGAGAGAAATTCTTCCCACAGTCACAGCAGGAGTAAGGCTTCTCTCCTGTGTTTGTTCTCAGATTAACTTTTAGCTTAAATGATGTCTTGAAGCACTTTACGAAGTCAGAGCAGGAGTAAGGCTTCTCTCCTTTATGTATACGTTCATGTTGTTTTAAGTTGACAAGCTGAGAGAAACTTGACCCACAGTCAGAGCAGGAGTAAGGCTTCTCTCCTGTATGTATACATTCATGTTGTTTTAAGTTGACAAGCTGAGAGAAACTTGACCCACAGTCAGAGCAGGAGTAAGGCTTCTCTCCTGAATGTATGTATACATTTATGTTGTTTTAAGTTGCCCAGTCGAGAGAAACTCTTCCTACAGCAAGAGCAGGAGTAAGGCTTCTGTCCTGTGTGTATACCTTCATGTTTTTTTAAGCTGCCCAGTCGAGAGAAACTCTTCCCACAGTCAGAGCAGGAGTAAGGCTTCTCTCCTGTGTGTGTTCTCAGATGAACTTTTAGCTTAAATGATGTCTTGAAACACTTTAAACAGCCAGAGCAGGAGTAAGGCTTCTCTCCTTTATGTTTACCTTGGTGTCTTTTTAAGTCACCTATTTGAGAGAAGTTCTTCCCACAGTCAGAACAGGAGTAAGGCTTCTCTCCTGTGTGTATACGTTTATGTTTTTTTAAGCTGCCCAGTCGAGAGAAACTCTTCCCACAGTCAGAGCAGGAGTAAGGCTTCTCTCCTGTGTGTGTTTTCTGATGAAGTTTTAGCTCACTTGATGTTGTGAAGCATTTTACACAGTTTGAGCAGGAGTAAGGCTTCTCTCCTGTGTGTGTTCTCTGATGAACTGTTAGGTAAGTTGATGATGTGAAGCACTTTACACAGTCAGAGCAGGAGTAAGGCTTCTCTCCTGTGTGTATACGTTCATGTTGTGTTAAGTTGCCAGGTTGAGAGAAACTTGCCCCACAGTCAGAGCAGGAGTAAGGCTTTTCTCCTGTATGTATACGTTCATGTTGTTTTAAGTTGCCAGGTTGAGAGAAACTTGCCCCACAGTCAGAGCAAGAGTAAGGCTTTTCTCCTGTATGTATACGTTCATGTTGTTTCAAGGTGCCCTGACGAGAGAAACTTGCCCCACAGTCAGAGCAGGAGTAAGGTTTCTCTCCTGTGTGTGTTCTCTGATGACCTTTTAGCTCAGTTGATGTTGTGAAATTCTTCTCACAGTCAGTACAGGAATACAGATTCTCTCCTGTGTGTATTTTTAGGTGTATTTTTAGCTTTGATAGAATTGGGAAAATCTCCTCACAATGTGGGCAGTGGTGAGACCTCTTAGCTCTGTGATCATCCTGCTGTTGCTCTCTGGATGTAGAGAATGTCTCAACACGGTCTCCTATTGATAGAAGCATTTGCATGTTAAAAGTAATGATTAAACTATTCCACCCTGATACTGTATAAATGTGTAAACATTGTTAGAGTTATAAAACAATAAAACCACTAACAGGGAAGGGGGGTAGAAACTGCTAAACTTAAACATTCTGTACTGTGGAAAGTCACAGGCCGCCTAAAGGTGGGCGGGGCAAAGTCATTTGTGTAGACACATATAAAAATGCTGTGTGTGTTTTGAGCGGTAGAGCTCTCATGAATAAAACTGACTATCTGCAGACTGAGATCTCTGTCCGTTCCTTTGAACTGGAAACTTACAATTTCCAAGAATCAGACAGAGATACTGAAACAGTTGAGTTTAACTATTAAGATAGAAATTCTTGTGACACCCGTGTTAACAACAGAAGAACCAGTTGGTGTGATATACATGTCAATCAAATGTATTTTATGAAGCCCTTTTTACATCAGAAGTTGTCACAAAGTGCTTTATAGAAACCCAGCCTAAAACCC
>NW_025539583.1:0-12262 GCF_020615455.1 Coregonus clupeaformis | reverse complement strand
TCTATCTCTATGGGGTGTACTCTACCATATCTATCTCTATGGGGGTGTACTCTACCATATCTATCTCTATGGGGTGTACTCTACCATATCTATCTCTATGGGGTGTACTCTACCATATCTATCTCTATGGGGTGTACTCTACCATATCTATCTCTTATGGGGTGTACTCTACCATATCTATCTCTATGGGTGTACTCTACCATATCTATCTCTATGGGTGTCCTCTACCATATCTATCTCTATGGGGTGTACTCTACCATATCTATCTCTATGGGGTGTCCTCTACCATATCTATCTCTATGGGGTGTACTCTACCATATCTATCTCTATGGGGTGTACTCTACCATATCTATCTCTATGGGGTGTACTCTACCATATCTATCTCTATGGGGTGTACTCTACCATATCTATCTCTATGGGGTGTACTCTACCATATCTATCTCTATGGGGTGTACTCTACCATATCTATCTCTATGGGGTGTACTCTACCATATCTATCTCTATGGGGTGTACTCTACCATATCTATCTCTATGGGGTGTCCTCTACCATATATATCTCTATGGGGTGTACTCTACCATATCTATCTCTATGGGGTGTACTCTACCATATCTATCTCTATGGGGTGTACTCTACCATATCTATCTCTATGGGTGTACTCTACCATATCTATCTCTATGGGGTGTCCTCTACCATATATATCTCTATGGGGTGTACTCTACCATATATCTCTATGGGTGTCCTCTACCATATATATCTCTATGGGGTGTACTCTACCATATCTATCTCTATGGGGGTGTACTCTACCATATCTATCTCTATGGGGTGTACTCTACCATATATATCTCTATGGGTGTACTCTACCACTATCTATCTCATGGGGTGTCCTCTACCATATATATCTCTATGGGGGTGTACTCTACCATATCTATCTCTATGGGGTGTCCTCTACCATATCTATCTCTATCGGGTGTCCTCTACCATATCTATCTCTATGGGGGTGTACTCTACCATATCTATCTCTATGGGTTGTACTCTACCATATCTATCTCTATGGGGTGTACTCTACCATATCTATCTCTATGGGGTGTACTCTACCATATCTATCTCTATGGGGTGTACTCTACCATATCTATCTCTATGGGGTGTACTCTACCATATCTATCTCTATGGGGTGTCCTCTACCATATATATCTCTATGGGGTGTACTCTACCATATCTATCTCTATGGGGTGTCCTCTACCATATCTATCTCTATGGGGTGTCCTCTACCATATCTATCTCTATGGGGTGTACTCTACCATATCTATCTCTATGGGGTGTACTCTACCATATCTATCTCTATGGGGTGTACTCTACCATATCTATCTCTATGGGGTGTACTCTACCATATCTATCTCTATGGGGTGTACTCTACCATATCTATCTCTATGGGGTGTCCTCTACCATATCTATCTCTATGGGATGTACTCTACCATATCTATCTCTATGGGGTGTACTCTACCATATCTATCTCTATGGGGTGTCCTCTACCATATCTATCTCTATGGGGTGTCCTCTACCATATCTATCTCTATGGGGTGTACTCTACCATATCTATCTCTATGGGGTGTACTCTACCATATCTATCTCTATGGGTGTACTCTACCATATATATCTCTATGGGGGTGTACTGTACCATATCTATCTCTATGGGGTGTACTCTACCATATCTATCTCTATGGGTGTACTCTACCATATCTATCTCTATGGGGGTGTACTCTACCATATCTATCTCTATGGGGTGTCCTCTACCATATCTATCTCTATGGGATGTACTCTACCATATCTATCTCTATGGTGTGTACTCTACCATATCTATCTCTATGGGGTGTCCTCACCATATCTATCTCTATGGGGTGTCCTCCACCATATCTATCTCTATGGGTGTACTCTACCATATCTATCTCTATGGGGTGTACTCTACCACTATCTATCTCTATGGGGTGTACTCTACCATATATATCTCTATGGGGTGTACTGTACCATATCTATCTCTATGGGGTGTACTCTACCATATCTATCTCTATGGGGTGTCCTCTACCATATATATCTCTATGGGGTGTCCTCTACCATATATATCTCTATGGGGTGTACTCTACCATATCTATCTCTATGGGGTGTACTCTACCATATCTATCTCTATGGGGTGTACTCTACCATATATATCTCTATGGGGTGTACTCTACCATATCTATCTCTATGGGGTGTCCTCTACCATATATATCTCTATGGGGTGTACTCTACCATATCTATCTCTATGGGGTGTCCTCTACCACCAGTAGGAACGTTTTCATCATCCTCCCTCTCTGGAAGGATTTCCTCCTCCACCAAAACAGTACCGATCAACTCTTTGACAACTGTTTTGGATTGCCAGATGCCACTTTGATGTCATAATGCTTTGCAATGATGAGCAGATTCACCTTCGTACATTTATCTAGCATCACCCATGTAGGGTTTTCCACAAATGCTTCCAACTTAAAGTCCATGTTTTTTTGTTTTATAAGCTTGTGTGTTTATGCAACTTTCAAAATGATTCCACCGATCTTATGACCCCCCAAGGTGGATGTCAGTGACAGAAACTCTACCACAAAAGTGTATTTTGAACACTCAAATACAGTGGGGAAAAAAAGTATTTAGTCAGCCACCAATTGTGCAAGTTCTCCCACTTAAAAAGATGAGAGAGGCCTTTAATTTTCATCATAGGTACACGTCAACTTCCAGAAAATCACATTGTAGGATTTGTTATGAATTTATTTGCAAATTATGGTGGAAAATAAGTATTTGGTCAATAACAAAAGTTTCTCAATACTTTGTTATATACCCTTTGTTGGCAATGACACAGGTCAAACGTTTTCTGTAAGTCTTCACAAGGTTTTCACACACTGTTGCTGGTATTTTGGCCCATTCCTCCATGCAGATCACCTCTAGAGCAGTGATGTTTTGGGGCTGTCGCTGGGCAACACAGACTTTCAACTCCCTCCAAAGATTTTCTATGGGGTTGAGATCTGGAGACTGGCTAGGCCACTCCAGGACCTTGAAATGCTTCTTACGTTGCCACTCCTTCGTTGCTCGGGCGGTGTGTTTGGGATCATTGTCATGCTGAAAGACCCAGCCACGTTTTTTCTTCAATGCCCTTGCTGATGGAAGGAGGTTTTCACTCAAAACCTCACGATACATGGCCCCATTCATTCTTTCCTTTACACGGATCAATCGTCCTGGTCCCTTTGCAGAAAAACAGCCCCAAAGCATGATGTTTCCACCCCCATGCTTCACAGTAGGTGTGGTGTTCTTTGGATGCAACTCAGCATTCTTTGTCCTCCAAACACGACGAGTTGAGTTTTTACCAAAAGTTATATTTTGGTTTCATCTGACCATATGACATTCTCCCCAATCCTCTTCTGGATCATCCAAATGCACTCTAGCAAACTTCAGATGGGCCTGGACATGTACTGGCTTAAGCAGGGGGACACGTCTGGCACTGCAGGATTTGAGTCCCTGGCGGCGTAGTGTGTTACTGATGGTAGGCTTTGTTACTTTGGTCACAGCTCTCTGCAGGTCATTCACTAGGTCCCCCCGTGTGGTTCTGGGATTTTGCTCACCGTTCTTGTGATCATTTTGACCCCACGGGGTGAGATCTTGCGTGGAGCCCCAGATCGAGGGAGATTATCAGTGGTCTTGTATGTCTTCCATTTCCTAATAATTGCTCCCACAGTTGATTTCTTCAAACCAAGCTGCTTACCTATTGCAGATTCAGTCTTCCCAGCCTGGTGCAGTCTACAATTTTGTTTCTGGTGTCCTTTGACAGCGCTTTGGTCTTGGCCATAGTGGAGTTTGGAGTGTGACTGTTTGAGGTTGTGGACAGGTGTCTTTTATACTGATAACAAGTTCAAACAGGTGCCATTAATACAGGTAACGAGTGGAGGACAGAGGAGCCTCTTAAAGAAGAAGTTACAGGTCTGTGAGAGCCAGAAATCTTGCTTGTTTGTAGGTGACCAAATACTTATTTTCCACCATAATTTGCAAATAAATTCATTAAAAATCCTCCAATGTGATTTTCTGGATTTCTTTTTCTCAATTTGTCTGTCATAGTTGACGTGTACCTGTGATGAAAATTACTGGCCTCTCTCATCTTTTTAAGTGGGAGAACTTGCACAATTGGTGGCTGACTAAATACTTTTTTCCCCCACTGTATCTGGGCACAGCAGAGCTTCAGAGTAGGTGACTAGTGTGATCCTATTATACAACATTACACAGGGAGGGAGAGAGAGAGAAAGGGAGGGGGAGAGAGAGAGAGAGACAGAGAGAGAGAGAGAGAGAGAGAGAGAGAGAGAGAGAGAGAGAGAGAGAGAGAGAGAGAGAGAGAGAGAGAGAGAGAGAGAGAGAATATAGATAACAAGATAATATACAGAGAACAGAGAGAGCGAATAAAGATTTCATCAACAGGCATCTTTCCTTAACCAATTGCTCATCAGTTTGCTGGCCATACAAGTTAACTTCTAACTTTAGCATGTAGCTTGTAGCATGTACTGTAGCTTTAGTTTGTAGCTGTAGCATGTACTGTAGCTTTAGTTTGTAGCTGTAGGATGTACTGTAGCTTTAGGTTGTAGCTGTAGCATGTACTGTAGCTTTAGGTTGTAGCTGTAGCATGTACTGTAGCTTTAGTTTGTAGCTTGTAGCCTGTACTGTAGCTTTAGTTTGTAGCTGTAGGATGTGCTGTAGCTTTAGTTTGTTGCTGTAGCATGTACTGTAGCTTTAGTTTGTTGCTGTAGCATGTACTGTAGCTTTAGTTTGTAGCTGTAGCCTGTACTGTAGCTTTAGTTTGTAGCTGTAGCATGTACTGTAGCTTTAAAGTAATTGTCCAGTGTTAGTAGATTTCTATGAAATATGACCTATAATTACCTACAGTATGAGTGAAACGGTTTTCTTCCAAAAATTGTTATTACCGGTATGTATTTTAAAAAGCAGCTTTTCTGTGTTGGAATGGTGTGGGCAAATATCGGTCATAAAAAAATATGAATGTGAGTAGACTACTGATTGGCCAGCTCACGAGTTAGCAGAATATGAACTTTTAAAAGTGAGATTTTCACTGGAAGAGTATGGTAGCTTTAACTTGTAGCTGTAGCATTTACACAGTACTGTACCTTTAACTTGTATGCTTAGGATGAAGCTTTAGCCCTTTACATCCTTCAGAGAACAATCTTACGCAGGCATTACAGCCATAAAAACAGACTCCAACCCTACAGCATAGATTTGACCATATACGTGTATCCGTCCATAGAAATAAACTATCCTACTGTGAGTCTGTCCTCCAGTGATGTGTACAGTACAGTATTCCCTTTCTCTTCCATGCTGTCCAGACCTGTGAAATTAAAGATTATTATATTACTGAGGATACATCTATCTTCCTAAAACACTAGTAGTGTGACTGTGTGTTAACACCCCTACTCTTGGAATAAGTCCTCCCAACTCTCCACTCCCTCCTTCAATTCCTCTCTCTTCTCCCAGTCAAACTCTTCTATCGCTCTCTACCCCGCCCACTTTCTCTCTCTCCCTTTCTATCTCTTTCTGCTCTCTACTCGTTCTCTCTCCTCCCTCGCTCCCCAGTGTGTGTGATAGAGTATGGATTTATTGGGCCTGTAGAGCAGTGATGGAAAGAGAGGACTGGGGAGAACACAGGCATGGAGTGAGAGAGGGAGGGAGGAGAGAGAGAGAGAGAGAGAGAGAGAGAGAGAGAGAGAGAGAGAGAGAGAGAGAGAGAGAGAGAGAGAGAGAGAGAGAGAGAGAGAGAGAGAGAGAGAGAGAGAGAGAGAGAGAGAGAGAGAGAGAGAGAGAGAGAGAGAGAGAGAGAGAGAGAGAGAGAGAGAACAACAACAACAACACAATTAGACCCAACCAAATCATGAGAAAACAAAAAGAGAATTACTTGACACATTGGAAAGAACAAACAAAAAAACAGAGCAAACTAGAATGCTATTTGGCCCTAAACAGAGAGTGGCAGAATACCTGACCACTGTGACTGACCCAAATTTAAGGAAAGCTTTGACTATGTACAGACTCAGTGAGCATAGCCTTGCTATTGGGAAAGGCCGCCGTAGGCAGACCTGGCTCTCAAGAGAAGACAGGCTATGTGCACACTGCCCACAAAATGAGGTGGAAACTGAGCTGCACTTCCTAACCTCCTGCCAAACGTATGACCATATTAGAGACACATATTTCCCTCAGATTACAGCGATCCACAAAGAATTTGAAAACAAACCCAATTTTGATAAACTCCCTTATCTACTGGGTGAAAAACCACAGTGTGCCATCACAGCTGCAATATTTGTGACCTGTTGCCACAAGAAAAGGGCAACCAGTGAAGAACAAACACCATTGTTGTCACGAGTTGCTAAGCCAGAACCCAGAAGCAGACCAGGACAAGGTAAGTTGAAACGAAGGTGAGTGTTTATTTACAAGTTCAAGAGTGATGCTGAATAATCCAGGGAACAGAGCGGGCGGCGTTGATTAGTTGTTGGGGGTGCAGTGGTTGATCCCATCCTGGGTCGGCAGCCGCCGACCACCAGGCAGAGGTTGGATGAAGGTTCCGGACGGGTGACTGCAGATGGAACAAAACGGGGGTAAGTAAGCAACAAACCAACAAGGTGCAAAAACAACAAAACTAACGCTAGGCTCTAAGACTGATACTCTGGTAAACCTACTGTTCATGGCTAACGCATCCGGCAGGGAATGGATGTTAGGCCAGAGCCTAAGAAGGGTGATGATCAGGACCAGGTGTGCAGATTGCTGATGGGATGCAGGTGCGGAAATCAAGAGAGCTCCCCCGGAGCGCTCCAGAACCCTCGGGAAACTGGAGATCACGAACATAACAACTAGTCCACAGACAGGACCCGACTCAGACTGCCGGGATCGTTACAGTACCCCCTCCGACTGAACGCCACCGGGCGGACTCCCCGGAGCGCCAGGATGGAGGCGGTAGAAGTCACTGATGAGGTCAGCATCTAGGACCTGTCGCCGCGGAATCCAACTCCTCTCTTCAGGACCATACCCTCCCAGTCCACGAGATACTGGGAAACCCCGGCCCCGCCGTCTGGAATCCATGATGCGACGCACCGTGTAGGCAGGACCACCTCCGATCATCCGAGGAGGAGGAGGAGGAGGCGGAGGAGGCAACAGAGGACTGAGGAAAACAGGCTTGAGGCAGGAGACATGAAAGGTGGGATGGACTCTGAGCGTCCTCGGGAGTTTGAGTCGAACTGCCACCGGATTGATCACCTTCTCCACCACAAACGGACCAATGAACTTCGGTAACAACTTCCCTAGACTCAGTCCGTAAAGGAAGATCCCGTGTGGCCAACCAGACCCTATCTCCGATGGTGTAGGTGGGAGCGGGGATCCGGCGACGATTCGCCTGGAGCTGATACCGGTCCGAAACTCTAAGGAGTGCTTTTCTGGCCCGATGCCAGGTCCGGTGGCAACACAATACGGACCTGAACAGAAGGCACTGAGAGCTCCTTCTCCTGAGAAGGGAACAAGGGAGGTTGGTAGCCATACAGGCACTGGAAGGGAGACATCCCAGTGGCAGATGTAGGGAGAGTATTGTGGGCATACTCAACCCAAGGCAACTGAGAGACCCAGGAGGTGGGGTTGGAAGAGGCCAGACAGCGTAGCGTGGATTCCATCTTCTGGTTGGCTCTCTCCGCCTGACCATTAGATTGGGGGTGAAAACCAGATGTGAGACTGACTGTAGCTCCAATGGCCAAACAGAAGGACTTCCAGACAGCAGAGGTAAACTGAGGGCCACGGTCGGAAACGATATCACTGGGCAACCCGTGGACCCTGAAAACCTCCCTAACCAGGATCTCGGACGTCTCCGAGGCAGAGGGAAGCTTGGCAATAGGCACAAAGTGGGCGAACTTGCTGAATCTGTCCACGATAGTCAGAACGACCGTGTTCCCCTCAGAAGCGGGCAACCCAGTGACAAAGTCCAGGGCCAGATGCGACCATGGTCGCGGGGAATAGGAAGGGGGTAAGTAGTCCAGAGCTGGGCCGATTGGTACTCTTATTCTGCGCACACACTGGACAGGCAGCAACATAACCCCGAGTATCCCCGGCCAGGCAGGCCACCAAAACGTCTGCGAAGAAACGCCATTGTCCGAGCCACGCCAGGGTGACAAGCCATCTTGCTGGCGTGGGACCATTTGAGGACAGCAGGACGAACCCGACTCAGGCACAAACAACCGACCGGGTGGGACCGCTACCGGGACCGGGCTGAGTCCGAAGGGCCGCCAGCACCTCCTCCTCAATCTTCCACATAACTGCTCCCACGACGCAGTTCCGGGGGAGAATTGTCTCGGTCTTGGACCCACTCTCCTCCGTCTTGAGAACATCCGGGACAAGGCGTCCCGCCTTGCCGTTCTTAGATCCAGGTCGGAACGTCAGGGAAAACTTGAATCGTCCGAAAAACAACGCCCACCTGGCCTGACGGGAGTTGAGACGTTAGCCGATTGCACGTAAGCAAAGATTCTTGTGGTCAGTCCAGACAATAAACGGTTGCTCCGCCTCCAACCAGTGGCGCCACTCCTCCAAGGCAAGTTTCACCGCGAGAAGCTCCCGGTTACCCACATCGTAATTCCTCTCCGCAGGCGAAAGGCGACGAGAGTAGTAGGCGCAGGGATGGAGTTTACTGTCCGTGGAGCATCGCTGCGACAGGATGGCGCCAACTCCCACATCAGACGCGTCCCACTTCAACGACGAACTGACGGGCCGTGTCCGGTTGAGAGAGAATCGGTGCGTTGTAATCGCCCTTCAAATCCAGAAACGCTCGATCCGCCTCCGGATTCCACTTGAAGGTCCTGATACTGGAAGTCAAGGCAGTTAACGGAGCGGCCACACGGCTGTAATCCCGGATGAATCTGCGGTAGAAATTCGCAAACCCCAAAAATCTCTGGAGCTGCAATCTCGCACCGGGCTGGGCCCATTCCAGAACCGCTCTAACCTTCTCCTGGTCCATCCTAATCTCTCCCTGGAGATGATGTACCCGAGAAAGGATGTCGTGTGGGCGTGAAACTCGCGACTTCTCGGCCTTCACGAACAGGCGATTCTCCAACAATCGCTGCAGAACCTGCCGGACATGCTGGACGTGGTCGGAAGGTTCCTTCGAGAAGATCAGAATGTCATCCAGGTAAACAAACACAAAGAGACCGATCATATCTCTCAGGACGCCGCTCACCATACTCTGGAATACCGCTGGAGCATTGGTCAGTCCAAACGGCATCACCTGATACCCAAGTGACCCATCGGTGTATTGAAACCCGTCAACCACTCGTCCCCCTCTCTGATCCGGGACCATGTGATACGCATTGCGTAGGTCTAGCTTGGTGAACACCGTAGCACCCTGTAAGGAGTCGAAGGCAGAACTCATCAAGGGCAGGGGGATACTTGTTCTTGACCGTGATGTCATTCAACCCCGATAATCAATACACGGTCGAAGAGAGCCATCCTTCTTACCCACAAAGAAGAATCCTGCCCCCAGGGGTGATGACGAGGGACGAACGAGACCAGCAGCTAGGGACTCCTTGATGTAGGTCTCCAAAGCCTCACGTTCAGGTCGGGAGATACTGTATAACCTTCCCTTGGGGTAGACAGCTCCAGGGAACAGGTTGATGGCACAATCATATGGTCGGGTGGGGAGGGAGTGACAGAGCCTTCTGCTTACTGAAAACTTCCCCAAATCGTGATATGTCTCGGGAACCAGGGACAAATCTGGGGGTTTAGCCTCAATCACCTGACTGGGAACCGAATGGGGGCAGGCAGTCTTGAGACAGTTAGCATGACAATCAAGGCTCCAACTCGTTACCTTGCCCGTCACCCAATCGAACGTGGGATTGTGTTCCTTCAGCCAGGGGTATCCAGGACCAGAGGAACCTGGGAAGACGGCAGAATGAAGAATGAAATCATCTCAGAATGATTCCCCGACAACCGCATCTTAACCGGTTCAGTCCTCATCGTGATACGTGCCAGACTACTGCCGTCCAGAGTGGTAGCTTCAATGGCTTCCGGCAATTGCTCCTTGGAAAGCCCCAGCTGTTCCACCAACTCGGCATCTAGAAAGCTTCCATCGGCACCTGAATCGATCAGCGTTAATCGCTAAGCTCTGATTCCTGTTCATAAGGGTAGCCGGAAACGGGGTCTGACAGAGGTATTGAGAGGCCGAAACTGGCTCGCTAAAAGTCCTCCCAACTTTAGCGAGCTGCGCAGTTTGACGACCCGACTGGAACCTGAGAAGCTGATCGGTTGGACGGAGCCCATTGCTTCTCCTCCTTCGCCTCTCGGACTCGATTATCCACCCGAATAGACAAGGCTACCAAGCTGTCCAGGTCACTAGACTCCGGATAGAGATCAACTCATCCTTGAGCTGCTCCGACAGACCCTGGTAAAAGGCCGCTTGCAGAGCCTCCTCATTCCACCCACTCTCACAGCCAACGTCTTGAACTCGATCACGAAGTCGGCCACGCTGCGAGTTCCTTGGCGGCGAAAACAGGCGCCTAGCTGCGTCCCCTCCTCGGACGGGAATGGTCGAAGAGCTTCCTCATCTCGGCCGTGAACCCTGGTATGAAGCCATGCAGGGATCCTGTCTTATCCTGTCTGTGGCATAAGAGTAGGGGCTGTAGATCGAACACTAATCCACACTGCATAAGGAAGGAACGGCATCTTCCCAGCTCCCCTCATATTTATCCGGTGTCGGAACCTTGGGCTCACGGAAGGACACAGCTTCAGAAGCGGCAGGCGAGATGGGTGAAACCGGTAGTGGATCTTCCACCGGACACTTGCGTTGGTTCTGGACCTCCGTCAGACCGGTAGAAAGGTTCAACTGACAACGCGATCTCCTGTAGTACCGTGCTATGATGGCCCAACATCTTCTCCTGCTGGGTAATGGCATGGCGAACAGAGTCCAGGTCCGCTGGGTTCATTACTGGCGGATCGTTCTGTCACGAGTTGCTAAGCCAGAACCCAGAAGCAGACCAGGACAAGGTAAGTTGAAACGAAGGTGAGTGTTTATTTACAAGTTCAAGAGTGATGCTGAATAATCCAGGGAACAGAGCGGGCGGCGTTGATTAGTTGTTGGGGGTGCAGTGGTTGATCCCATCCTGGTCGGCAGCCGCCGACCACCAGGCAGAGGTTGGATGAAGGTTCCGGACGGGTGACTGCAGATGGAACAAAACGGGGGTAAGTAAGCAACAAACCAACAAGGTGCAAAAACAACAAAACTAACGCTAGGCTCTAAGACTGATACTCTGGTAAACCTACTGTTCATGGCTAACCCATCCGGCAGGAATGGATGTTAGGCCAGAGCCTAAGAAGGGTGATGATCAGGACCAGGTGTGCAGATTGCTGATGGGATGCAGGTGCGGAAATCAAGAGAGCTCCCCGGAGCGTTCCAGAACCCTCGGGAAACTGGAGATCACGAACATAACAACTAGTCCACAGACAGGACCCGACTCAGACTGCCGGGATCGTTACAATTGTAAATACAACCCATATTTATGTTTATTTATTTTCCCATTTGTACTTTAACTATTTGCACATTGTTACAACACTGTATATATACATAATATGACATTTGAAATGTCTTTATTCTTTTTAAACTTCTGAGTGTAATGTTTACTGTCAATATTTATTGTTTATTTCACTTTTGTTTACTATCTACTTCACTTGCTTTGGCAATGTTAACACACATTTCCCATGCCAATAAAGCCCTTAAATTGAAATTGAATTGAATTGAGAGAGAGAGAGAGAGAGAGAGAGAGAGAGAGAGAGAGAGAGGGAGAGGGAGGGAGAGAGAGAGAGAGCGAGAGAGAGAGAGAGAGAGAGAGAGAGCGAGAGAGAGAGAGAGAGAGAGAGAGAGAGAGAGACAGAGAGAGAGAGAGAGAGAGAGAGAGAGAGAGAGAGAGAGAGAGAGAGAGAGAGAGAGAGAGAGAGAGAGAGAGAGGGAGAGGGAGAGGGAGAGGGAGAGGGAGAGGGAGGGAGCGAGAGTAAGTAACTGTAAGTCGCTCTGGATAAGAGCGTCTGCTAAATGACTAAAATGTAATGTAAAATGAGAGAGAGAGAGAGAGAGAGAGAGAGAGAGAGAGAGAGAGAGAGAGAGAGAGAGAGAGAGAGAGAGAGAGAGAGAGAGAGAGAGAGAGAGAGAGAGAGAGAGAGAGAGAGAGGGGGGAGAGAGAG
>NW_025539582.1:0-12256 GCF_020615455.1 Coregonus clupeaformis | reverse complement strand
GAATACATATCCCAAAGGAAATAAATGATCTTACCTCTAATAAATTTTAATAGAAAGTTAGCAAAAATAGATAAGATCTTACTACCATGGAAAGGAAATATTCTGTCAATTTGTGGAAAATCACCCTTGATTAACTCTTTAGTATTATCCCCAGTTTACCTATTTTCTGTTATGGTCTTGCCTAATGCCTAGCAAAACAGTTTTTAAAATTATATGAGAAGTAAATATTCAATTTTATTTGGAACGGCAAGCTGAGACAAAATTAAAAGAGCATATTTTATAATGAATATGAATTGGAGGACAGAAATTATTAAATATTAAAGCATTAGACCTATCACTAAAATTCCTCAGTCATCCAAAAGTTATACTTAAATCCGAACTGGTTCTCAACCAAATTAGTAAGATTGTCTCACCCAGCCACAAGAAAGGCCTTTTCCCTTTATTCAGATTACAACCTCTCACTTTCAGTTATTTGAAAAAGAAATAATCTCCCAAATGTCACTATTTCTAAAACAAGCCATAGAAAGTTGGTTGCAATTTCAATTTATCCTCCAGAAACGACAGAACAAATAATGCAACAAACATTGTGGTTAAATTCAAATAAACTAATTGACAAAAAACCTTTATTTTTTTGACAGAATGTTTAAAAAAAGGTATAATCTTCATAAATGATACTTAATGGTAGGACTGGTATATGCCGACATGCAGCTAACAAAAACATATGGGAAATGTCTGCTCTACCCAGAATTACAACCAAATAATTGCAGCCTCACTAAAAGTGGAAGAGGAGTTAAAGGAGAAAGTAAGGAACTTGTCTGGTCGGTCTTGTGCATTAAAGAATATAATTGGTTAAGGAAAACTGTGATAAACAAAACAGTATATCAGTTTCACTTAAGGACTAAAGGATTGACAGTCCCATATAGATTGCAAAATAGTTGGAAAGAGACCTTTGATGCAATTGATCCCATGGCAGGGTGTTTTGCAGGAACTGACACACAAAACGACACCGGATTCAAAAATTAGAATCTTTCTATTTAAATTCTTGCTACCAATAGAATGTTATTTATGGGGACAATCTTCCCAGCTCTGCAGAATTTTTGCTGTGAAGAGATAGAATCATTAGATCATTTGTTTTGGTTCTGTCCATTTGTAAGCTTGTTTTTGGACACAGGTCCAGGAATGGCTAAAGGATTGCAATATTTACCTGGAACTAACCTTTGCAGATAGCATTACTGAGTGATCTGAAAAGTCATAGTCAATCAATCAACTTAATATAATAATACTTTTAGCAAAAATGTTTATTTTTAATTCACAATCTCTTTAGAAGCAATGAGAATAGAAAAGGTTCAAGAACTTCTTTGTAAAACTATCACGAGTACGGTTGGAAATATATAACCCAAAGCTGAAATCCTATATGGATGGTGTTAAGAGATAGATGGGAGGTATTGAATAGAGTTGAAGGATGGGACTAATAACAAATAACAACTAACATTAACAAAGATAAAGCTAATAATGTAAGCATACTGTGTCCATAATAAGTAAATAGGTTGTATGTTGGGAGCTTTTGGGAAAGAGCACAGTTAGAAGATATGGCATTTAAGAAGCAAACCCCGGATGGACATCATGAAAATCGATGGGGAGGTTGAGAGTAGAAGAAGTTCAGGAGCAAAAATAAATAAATATATATATATATATATATATATATATATATATATATTATATATATATATATATATATATATATAGATATAGAATTATTGTAAAATTAACTCTGTCCATAAGGGTTATTAGGTAGTGGTATAACTGGAAGTAGAGGCCTGGGAAGTGTTGTTGTTCACTAATTTACTCCAAGTAGGGAAGGATGGTGGGGTTGGAAAAGTAATAAAGGGAATATAAAAATAAAAATATAAAAAACATGGGGGATTGGAAGTGATGCAGACAATTACATTGATAGAAGATACGAAATCTATCTGCAATATTAAGCTGATCCATCCCCCCTAAAAAATAATAAAAAAAAAAAACATCTGCATAGTAAGCATTGCATTGTTATTATTATTATTGTTTGTGATTATTACTCCAAATAGTAGTGGTACAGGTATTAGTAGGGTGTGAGCACGGTAGTAGTTTAATGATGGTAGTGGAAGTGTTAGTAGTAGCAGTAGTAATGATGATGGAAGTTGTAGTACTGATCTAATGTTGATGATGACAGTTAGTTATAAGTTATAGTTTTAGTAGGTAGTGGTAGAGATATTAGAGGTAGAAAAGCTACCTAGTGTTAAGGGTGGTGGTGGTAGTAAGGATATTTGTAGTATTATTATCCCTATTGTCGCGATCTGTCAGGGAGAGACCAATGTGCAGCGTGATGATCGAACATGTTTACTTTATTTAATTAAAGACACGAACAAAAACAACAAACGACCTAGGTAAGTCCACGCTTATCAATGACCCGACACGGAACAAAAACCCACAAACACAAAAAGTGAAAACAGACAGTTTAAATAGGCACAACCAATCAGAGACAACCAGCCAACAGCTGACACACTCGTTGCCTCTGGATTGGGAGTCCTCAGACAAAAACATAGGAAATAGAAACCGAACTAGAACCCCCAACATAGAAATACACCACAGAGAACAAACACACCCTGGCTCAACAACTAGAGTCCCCCCTAAAAAGAGCAAAACAGGGGAGGGCTGGGTGGGCATACCCCTCGTCGGCGGTTCTGGCTCGGGCTTGCCCACCACCCTCCAACAAACCCCCCATAGCGCCCTGGTCCCAGTCTGGCCCCGCTGGCCTGGAGAGCTGGACTCGTAGGGCAGGGAGCGGTAGCTTCAACTCCGTGAGTGGGAGCCATTGACCGGTACACCTGGTTAGGCACTGGTGACCCAGGCACGGGTTTACAAAGCCGACAGGACGACGCCAAGAACCCCAGGCCCGGTCGCGTTGAGGCAGGGAAGACCGGACCTGAGCTGACGATGCACGCACCCCTGGCTTGTGCGTGGATTTGCTTAACCGGAGCCGGACCGGGCTGACGTATACGCACCCCTGCTTTGCGTGAAAGAGCAGAACGGCCTCACCGGACGACGACTCGCACCCTTGGTGCGAGTAGCAGGAACAGGCCGGGCCGAGCTGGCACGCGAACACCGTAGACTTTGAGTAGTGGCAGGAACTGGCCGGAGCTGGCTGTGACAGCCGCACCTGAGGCTCGAGGTGGGTGGAGCAGGGACAGGCCGGGCTGGGCTGGCGACGCACACCGAGATGGCTTGGTGCTAGGGGCAGGGAAACAGGCCGGGCGGGCTGGCGACGCACACCGTAGGCGTGCGTGGAAAGGACAGGCCGGGCCGGCTGGCGACAGCTGCACCAGACACGCCAGTGCGGTGAAGCAGGAACGGGCCGGGCCGGACTGGTGACGCACACCACCTTGGTGTGAGGAGCGGGACTGGGTTTCATCATAACCCTCCGCTCCTCAGCCGCCTAAGTTCCCTCGCCATGCCTCATTTCTCACCCTTTCACTTATCGCCTCCAATAGCCTCCATCCTCTGCAACTACTAACTCCTGCTCCCTCTGGGCCAGTAGCCCCCTTAACCTGGTGGCCTCTCACCTAATCTGCCCTGTGGCAGCCTCCTGGCTGCCCAGTCGCCCCGTGCCCGTGTCCCCCACCCCTTTTTTGGGGTTGCCTCTCAACCGTCCGATCGCTGACACTGCTTACGCGGTGCGTCCTCTCTCCGTCAGCCTCTCAACTGTCTCACTCCATGGCGGCGATCCATCCCGGCCAGGATCTCCTCCCGTGTCCAGGACCCTTTCCCGATCAATCTCCTCCCATGACCAGGCTGCCTGCTCCTGGCACGCTTGCTTGGTCCTGGTATGGTGGGTTTTTCTGTCCCACGATCGTCAGGGAGAGACCAAGGCTACACGTGATAACGAACATGTTTACTTTATTTAATTTGAAGCACGAACAAAACAACAAACCACTGGAATGAAGTCCACGGTATCAATGACCGACCCGGAACAAAAACACAAACACAAAGTGAAAAAACAGACAGTTTAAATATGGCTCCCAATCAGAGACAACCAGCCAACAGCTGACACTTTCGTTCCTCTGTTGGGAGTCTCAGGCAAAAACATAGAAATAGACGAACTAGAACCCCCCAACATAGAAATACACCACATAGAACGAGCACACCCACGCTCAACAACTAGAGTCCCATAGCCAGGGTGTGACACCTTTTCATTTATATTGTCCTATTACTATTCACTGTTACCATTTTATTGTTATATATTTACTTATTTACTTATTTATTTTTATAATAACTTTTCTTTAACCCTTTGACACATACGAAGAACACTTAGGGTAATTCCTGCATCGTCTGCGCTCAAACCGGTGTGATTAGACACTAATTTAGAGCGTCCAGTTACAACAGTCAGCGTTTGGGCTGGCCACACTTTTTACAGAAACATTTTGCACAAACACAGTCTTTACAACGTTATGTCCTCTAATGTGAGCAGTTTATTTTTGGATTCGTTGTTCTAGGAATTCACAGAAGTATGACAGCATAACACTAAATTCTCATCCAAACCCCGGAAAATGTAGGGTACATTAGTTCTTAGCGCTAACCGAGGAAAGAGTGACCTAACACAAACGGTCATATTTAACTCTCGGCCGACAGAAACCATTGAAGGGAATGAATGAACTAATAATAGACTATTTTACGCCAATTCATCACATCACGGGTGAGCTCACCAGTGATCAAAATAATTATTAAATATTTTCTAAAAAATTAAAAGTAATCCGACGGTGATGGGTAGTTTATGCAGCAAGCATCCATGTTTGTTTTTTCAAGCGTCAACCAAAAATAAGAGGGGTTACCAGTAAGTTGGGGTCTGTTTGCAGTATGCATGTTGAAGGGGGTGTGTTTCGCCTACCATCATTCACCTCCATCATTCACTTCCAGAAGTTTACTCGAATGAAGAGTCAACCCTCCCTTCACCCCGTTTTGTTAACATCTTTGGACAGACAGATGTTTACGTGGACAAAACCAGAATGCAATGTATGATGTCAACAGACATGGCGCCATACATAGCTGGCAATTAGCAGCTTAGCATTAGGTCATCGCTAATCAGTAAAACCTTCCAAAAGTATTTTACACACATCATATATGTCCACAGACAATATATGCAAGAATCGGCATGCATGATTTGTCAAACAGTTACTTGCGTGAATAATAAAGTAAAATACCTTTATACTCCATGCTGATTACGGTTATGCTGTATAAACGACAAATACGATATGCAGAAACTATAACATGTAACGTAAGGTACTTACTTTGCTAGAAACGCACACATGTCCAAAGTTGGTTTGGGGTAAGGTAAACAACAATGAAAGGCAATGCAGCACCTAGCCAGAAAATGTGCCAGGGGGGATTAAGTTTGTGCAAGTTCTGAGGTTCTGTTCTGACTGGAGATGCGCAAATGTCTGCATACTTGATCTGGGGAAACACTGGGGAAGTGCTTGAGTTCTCGTTGAAGAGAGAAGTTTGTCCGGCTCAGTAATGCCTCAAACATAAATTGTCGTCAAAAGGCTACTTCTACGTGAATTAACGAGGAGGCGGAACACACCTCAATTCAAACTGTTGTTAGAAAATATAACTTCTTAGAAAATAATTTTAAATTGACAAGTTGAAACATAACCTATAGATAATTAGTAGGCAGCGTGCCTTGGTTTGGGGGCTCCGTGGGTTAACTGTCCTGTTGCGTAACAAACACATTTTGGAACAGAGAGTGCATTCTGACATCACGCACATAAAAAAACTTACGCTGGGGCGACCGTTAAAGATATTTGGAACTCATACGTGAAAGGGTTAATAACACTATTTTATATGATTATTATTTTATTACAATGTATATTGTATATATCGGTGCTTTGGCAATATTTACACAATGTTTTTCATGCCAATAAAGCAATTTCAAGTTGAGAGAGAATGACTGACAGAGCAAGTGAGAGAGAATGTGATAGAGAGAGAGGATTTAATGCTGACGTTCCTTTTAGACACGCTTTTAATTCCAATGCATGAAAATCTGCAGTATTTAACTAGAAATGCCACAAAATGTCACATTGGAAAAAGTCACAGGTGAGGTAGCATGACTGGGAGGGTGACCCAAATCTCTCTTTAAGATGAAGTCAATGTGCCTCAGTGGTATTGTGAAGAGGATTCTTTCAGGCCTCCAATAGAGGGGAGGAACTTCACTGGACTTTATGTAAACTGGAAACCACATATCCTGAGGCTGCATTTATTGTAGCTGGCGATTTTAACAAAGCAAATTTGAGGAAAAAGCTGCTAAAGTTCTATCAACACATCGACTGTGGTACTGTTGGCTGCTAAAACACCTTTCGACCACTGCTACTCCAACTTCCTCCGGGATGCATACAAGGCCCTCCCCCACCCTCCTTTCGGCAAAATCTGACCACGACTCCATTTTTTGCTCCTCCCTTCCTATAGGCAGAAACTCAAACAGGAAGTACCCGTGCTAAGGACTATTCAACGCTAGTCTGACCAATCGAATCCACGCTTCAAGATTGTTTTGATCACGCGGACTGGGATATGTTCCGGGTAGCTTCAGAGAATAATATCAACGTATATACTGATACGGTGACTGAGTTTATCAGGAAGTGTATAGGATATGTTGTACCCACTGTGACTATTAAAACCTACCCTAACCAGAAACCGTGGATAGATGGCAGCATTCGCGCAAAACTGACAGCGCGAACCACCGAATTTAACCAATGGAAGGTGACTGGGAATATGGCAGAATACAAACAGTGTAGTTACTCACTCCACAAGGCAATCAAACAGGCAAAATGTCAGTATAGGCACAAAGGGGAGTCGCAATTCAACGGCTCAGACACGAGATGTATGTGGCAGGGTCAACAGGACAATCACGGCCTACTAAAGGAAAACCAGCCAAATAGCATTGACACCGACGTCTTAGCTTTCCGGGAGAAGCTAAACACCTTCTTCTCCTGCTTTGAGGATAATACAGTGACACCAGCGGCCTCCCTACCAAGGACTGTGGCCTCTCCTTCTCGTAGCCGACGTGGAGTAAGACACTAAGCGTATTAACCCCTCAAGGCTGCTCCCAGATGCCATCCCCAGTCTGCGTCGTCAGAGCATGCGCATGAACCAGCTGGCTGGTGTGTTTCCGGACATAGTCCAATCTCTCCCTATCCCAGTATGCTGTCCCCACATGCTTCAAGATGGCTACCATTGTTCCTGGTACCCAAGAAAGCAAAGGTAACTGAACTAAATGTCGCCCACGTAGCCCTACTCACTTCTGTCATCATGAATTGCTTTGAGAGACTAGTGTCATCATGAATTGCTTTTGAGAGACTAGTAGGATCATATCACCTCTACCTTTGCCTGCCACCCTAGAGCCACCTTCCATTTGCTTACCGCCCCAATAGATCCACAGACGTATGCAATACGCCATCACACTGCACACTGCCCTATCCCCATCTGGACAAGAGGAAACCTATTAAGAATGCTGTTCATTGACTATAGCTCAGCATTCAACACCATGCGACACCTCCCAAAGCTCATCATTAAGCTCCGAGGCCCTGGGTCTGAACCCACCCTGTTCAACTGGGTCCTGGACTTCCTGACCCGGTCGCCCCAAGTGGTGAGGTAGGAACAACACCTCCACTTTGCTGATCCTCAACAGTGCGGGGCCCCGCCTGGGTGCATGCTCCTGCCCCCTCCTGTACTCCCTGATCACCCATTACCGCATGCAGTGTGCCACTTAGCCTCCAACTCAATCATCAAGTTTGCAGACGCACACAACAATAGTAGGCTTGATTATCAACAATGATGAGACAGCATACAGGGAGGAGGTGACGGCTCTGGGAGTGTGGTGCCAGGAAAATAACCTCTCACTCAACGTCAACAAAACTATGAGATGATCGTGGACTTCAGGAAAAACAGAAGAGGGTGCACCCCCCTATCCACATCGACGGGACCACAGTGGAGAAGGTGGAAAGCTTCAAGTTCCTCGGCGTACACATCACTGACAAACTGAAATGGTCCACCCACATAGACAGTGTGGAGAAGAAGGCGCAACAGCGCCTCTTTAACCTCAAGAGGCTGAAGAAGTTTTGCTTGGCACCTAAAACCCTCACAAACTTTTACAGATGTACAATTGAAAGCGTGCTGTCGTGCTGTATCACCACCTGCAATTGCGGCAAGTGCACCACCCGCAACCCCAGGGGCTCTCCAGAGGGTGGTGCGGTCTGCTAACGCATCACCGGGAACTACCAGCCCTGCAGGACACCTATAGCACCCGATGTCACAGGAAGGCCAAAAACGATCATCATGGACAACAACCAACTTAGCCACTGCCTGTTCACCCCGCTATCATCCAGATGACGAGGTCAGTACAGGTGCATCAAAGCTGGGACCGATAGACTGAAAAACAGCTTCTATTTCAAGGCCTTCGGACTGTTAAATAGCCTTCACTAGCACATTAGAGGCTGCTGCCTATATACATATGGCCACTTTAATAAATGGACCACTAGTCACTTTATAACGTTTACATATATTGCATTACTCATCTCATATGTATATACTGTATTCTATACTATTCTGCTGTATCTTAGTCTATTCCGCTCTGACATTGCTCGTCCATATATTTATTTATATATTTTTAATTCCATTGCTTTACTTAGATTTGTGTGTATTGGGTATATGTTGTGAAAATGTTAGATATGACTTGTTATTACTGCACTGTCGGAACAAGAAACCCAAGCATTTCGCTAAATCCGCAACAACATCTACTAAACACGTGTATGTGACCAATACAATTTGATTTGATTTGATTTGAGGAAATGGCAGAAGACAGGCTAGGGAGAGAGAAATTAACTCATCAATCACAGAAAGTGGGGATGGTGAAAGGCAGATTCTACCCTTTCATTTTGAGCGCGCATCGGGTAATTATTGACCTGCGATGCCGTCACTGGCTGTCTACTTTCCCTATGCGATTAGAGTTGTGAATGCTAATCGGCATGGTTACCATTCATTTAAATTATCTATGAGTAAACATTTCCTTATGAAAGTAAATTATATACATTACGTTATGAGTCACTCCCCCATCATTCATTTGCGTTTCAGATGTCAGTGTAGTTTCTCTTCAGTGTGTTGTTGAGAGAAAGTTTTTTTAAGCTTGACCATTACTTTCACATAAGGTAAAACTAGCCCAGCAGGGTGAAACAAATTAGTGTATTGCTTGCTACAAAGTATTTCCATGTTTCAATGGAAATAAGATCAATCATTCGTGTGAGTTGATCCCAACCCAATGTGGTGAAGTACAGTATTTCAATACTTACAGTAGTGTTGCATGGTATACCGAAACGTTGGTACTTTTTTGATACTAGAACATGAAAAACAATTTGGTAGTAGAATTTTTGATGCTTTTGGTACTTCTGTCAAATGTGTCTAATGGATCCAGCCTATCTATCAGCACAGCCGACCCCTTATAGCGCACACCGTGCCTGCTCCACTTACTGAACTTGGAGTCTGGGCTGCATCATAATAGTTCCCCACTCATGTTGCACAGAAGTTAACACACTTGAATAATTCAACACGGCATGTAGAAATGTTGAAACTGTTCATTACTGTTCGCAAAACAATGTCCATACAGGCTAAAACACTTTACAAAGGAAGAAGTTACTGGTAGCTTCCAGCTTTGTAGGCTAACTTTCCTTGCTAGCTGACAGCTAAAGCTAAAATCAATGAACTACCCTAGTACTTTCTTTGTGATAATGTACTAATAATAACGCAAAAAAAATCGGACTTCAAAGCTGATTATTCAGTCACTTATTCGGTCTTTCACTTCTCTCCCAACGATTATCTATTGCCTCTGAACTGACTGCCTCGTGAATGAAGTCATTACTGGTTAGAGAGACAGCGCACATTTTTATAAAAGAAGCTACTTCTATGCAAATGTTGTTGATCAGTACAATAAAATAAGTCCCATATGTAAGGGAAACAGATTGTTTGTCATCTGTAGCTCCATGAAATCAGCCAAAACAAGCTCAATAACTCAGTGCATGCACACACTCATATTGAATATGCATTCACCTGTACTGTGGATAGGCGACATCTTGATTTACCCAGGTATTTTTCGGATTTTTCGGTAACGCTTGACGTTCCAGCTCGCTAATAACCAGGTAATAAGATGGTAATAACTATGTATTTACTATACAGAAGCATACCAAATGTACATCATGAAAATGATCGGAGGAAGTTCAGGAGTAGAAAACAAACAAAATATAATTATTGACTGTGTCCATAAAATGGATATAGTATGTATAAGCATGAAGTAGAGGCCTAAGCATTGTTATTCACTGGTTTACTCCAATTAGGAAGGGATGGTGGGGTTGAAGCAGTAATAAGAAATATATATATATTTTAAAGGATATATATATATATATATATATATATATATATATATATATATATATATGTATGTATGTAGGAATGTATGTATATACAGAGTGAGGGAAAAAAGTATTTGATACCCTGCTGATTTTTGTACGTTTGCTCACTGACAAAGACATGATCAGTCTATAATTTTAATGGTAGATTTATTTGAAGAAAGTGAGTGACAAGAATAACAAAAAAATCCAGAAAAACACATGTCAAAAAAATGTTATGAATTGATTTGCATTTTAATGAGGGAAATAAGTATTTGACCTCTGCAAAACATGACTTAGTACTTGGTGGCAAAACCCTTGTTGGCAATCACAGAGGTCAGGACTGTTTATTGTAGTTGGCCACCAGGTTTGCACACACACATCTCAGGAGGGATTTTGTCCTCACTCTTTGCAGATCTTCTCCAAGTCATTAAGGTTTCGAGGCTGACGTTTGGGCAACTTCGAACCTTCAGCTCCCTCCACAGATGTTCACTATGGGGATTAAGGGTCTGGAGACTGGCTAGGCCCTCCAGGACCTTAACTGTGCTTTTTCATGAGCCACTCCTTTGTTGCCTTGGCCGTGTGTTTTGGGTCATTGTCATGCTGGAATACCTTGCATCCTCGACCCATTTTCAATGCCCTGGCTGAGGGAAGGAGGTTCTCACCCAAGATGGCCCCATCCATCGTCCCTTTGTTTTTGCAGTGAAGTTGTCCTGTCCCCTTAGCAGAAAAAACACCCCCAAAGCAAAATGTTTTCCACCTCCATGTTTACGGTGGGGATGGTGTTCTTTGGGGTCATAGGCAGCATTCCTCCTCCTCCAAACACGGTGAGTTGAGTTGATGCCACAAAGAGCTCGATTTTGGTCTCATCCTGACCACAACACTTTCACCCAGTTCTCCTCTGAATCATTCAGATGTTCATTGGCAAACTTCAGATCGGGCCTGTATATGGCTTTCTTGAGCAGGGGCCTTCTGCGGGCGCTGCAGGATTTCAATCCTTCACGGCGTAGTGTGTTACCAATTGTTTTCTTGGTGACTATGGTCCCAGCTGCCTTGGAGATCATTGGACCAAGATCCTCCGTGTAGTTCTGGAGCTGATTCCCCTCACCGTTCTCATGATCATTGCAACTCCCACTAGGTGAGATCTTGCACATGGAGCCCCAGGCCGAGGGAGATTGACGTTATTTTGTGTTTCTTCCATTTGTAAATAATCGCACCAATTGTTGTCACCTTTTCACCAAGCTGTTGGCGATGGTCTTGTAGCCCATTCCAGCCTTGTGTTGGTCTACAATCTTGTCCCTGACATCCTTGAGAGCTCTTTGGTCTTGGCCATGGTGGAGAGTTTGGAATCTGATTGATTGATTGCTTTCTGTGGACAGGTTTCTTTTATACAGGTAACAAGCTGAAATTGAGGTACTCCTTTAAGAGTGTGCTCCTAATCTCAGCTTTACCGTATAAAAGACACCTGAGCCAGTAAAAATCTTTCTGATTGAGAGGGGGTCAAATACCTCTCCCTAATTAAAATGCAAATCAATTTATAGCATTTCCTGTTTCTCTTTAGTTATACTGTTATATCCCTTTACATATCTCACCTAGCCCATTGTGTCTTACCTGGAAACAGAGATGTGTAGCTTCTATGTAATAATGCCAAATCGGTGCTGGAAAATACCTGTTTCTATTTAAAATACTGGTTTCTATTTAGTAATACCGTTATATCCCTTCCTCATAACAAACTGTACAGTATGTCCTTGTAAACTGACACTAAATTGCTATGACATGACAAACAAAAGCCCAGT